>NC_079197.1:139658010-139795531 GCF_029499605.1 Hyla sarda | reverse complement strand
ATTTTCATACACCGATTTGTACTTTATTTGGTTTCGCGGTTACAATGTGTTACGCTTTTGGTGTTTGTAGGTATATATGTAGAAGGAATAAGTTGCAATATATAGGGGGAAAAAAAGAAACATGAGGATTGGGGTGCAGGTGACTACTCCCAATGAAGCAGAGCTGTAGTGTTCTGATCAATCCGGGAGCTGTGTATTCTTCCCCCACCATCACTTTCCTCCTCCTCCTATTCTCAAAAATGAGGAATCCTCCTGCCAGAATACCCAAATCTGTAGATGACGTTGGACTTTGTCAGAATTTTACTAATATCTGTATTTATATTTGTATATTATATTTATTTGTCTTCTATGTTATAAAGTGACGTTCCTTCCCACCCAAATACCCAGTCCTCAGTATAAAGTCACCGCCCCCCCCCCAAAAAAACACCCTACACCCATAGTTTTCTATACCTTTATTTAATAATAAAAAGCTTATTTCACCCTATAAAACAAATGGATGTAAATGTCCATGTCTACACCTGTCCTCAGAGCAGTGACATTCCGTATGACATCACACATGTGACTTCACAAATGGTGATAGCTGGAAAAAGAGGTGCAGAGCCCCAGAGCCCTTACTCTGAGGACTGCAATCTAGCGAGCACTAGTGTTTCTATATTGTTTCCTTGCGCTTTTTATTTTATTTTATCATGATTCGAGGGGACCACATCAGCAGGGATGAGGTCAATTTGGCCTGTAGCATGTGCTGGACAGTTACCATCCTCCTGGGTTCCCTCTTCACCACCGGCCCGAGTTTCTGGTTTGAAATCACCAGCAACCAACCGAGCCGGAACATCACCTCCAGCCACCTGCAAGGGCAGAACGATACCATCAGAGATCTGCCCAGCTTGAATACTACCAGCAGCGACATGAAGTGTCCCATCTGGACGAGGACCAGGATCAGAAAGATCACCCCTGTCCTGGTGAGTAATCAAACCTCTGCCAGCAGCGACATGAAGTGTCCCATCTGGACCAGGACCAGGACCAGAAAGATCACCCCTGTCCTGGGGAGTAATGACACCACTGCCAGCAGCGACACGATCAGCTGGGATTCCATTACCAACAACCTGCAGAGCGGGGCGGCCATCATCAAAAACTATCTTGGCTGGATCAGCACTTATGGTGACATGATCATCTCCCTGCTATGCTATATCCCCATCGATAACAACCTGCTGGACCGGTTCATAGATGCTGTTGACGATCTGATCTCGTTTGCTAGTACCATCAGTGACCTGCTGTCCTGGATAGACACCACCACTGAATTGGTATTCTGGATCCCCACCATCACCAGCAGTTCCCTGCTTGCCTGGATGAACCCAGTCAATGAGTTGGTGACCTGGATTAGCACCAGCAGCACTATAGAGCTTCTTTACGTGATCTGTAACCCCACCGCCATCAGCTGGATCGGCTTCATCAGTGACAGGCTCACCTGGATCGCCATCACACTTCAGCTTCTGACGTGGGTTATGCCAAGGGGGATAGTGACCAGCATCACCGGACCGATGGACTATATTAACTCGGTCAGACAGTTCCTGGGACGGGTCACCATTGCCATCCTAATTGTCAATATCCCCGAGATAAGAGGTGTCATTAACGTCATCACCAGTATACTATGGGTATTCTTCACCAACCTGTATGTATGAACACTGGAAAAGATGAATAAACATTTTTATTTGACAAATATTCCGATTGATGTAATTATTGTTATAATAATAGACAAAGTGGGGAATTTATTATAGATCAGCGTTTTATATGTCAGTGAGAAACAAAGTAGTAGAGTAAGATGCCCAGGGCCGGGTTTAGGCTCAGCGTGGCCCTAGGCAAAATCAAAAGGAGGGCCCCAAAAGTCGTAATAGTGCACTAACCAGATTTTAACATTTTTGGTCACTTCAAATACTATAAAAAATATCTAAAAAGCAATTGAGAAGTCCCATCAAACAAAAACAGTACCGATAAAAAACTACAAATCACAGCGCAAAAAATGACCTCATACATCCCCATATACAGAAAAATAAGAGTTATAGGGATCAGAATAGTACAATTTTATATTTTTGTATAGTCCCCCACATTAGGTAAGCAGTATGATCCCCCACATTAGGTAGACAGTATAGTACCCCCAACATTAGGTAAAGAGTATAGCTCCCCCACATTAGGTTGGCAGTATAGTTACCCCCATATTGGGTGCAGTAGAGTCCCCCACATTAGATGCAGTATAGTTCCCCCATATTAGGTGCAGTATAGTTCCCCACATTAGGTGCAGTATGGTCTCCCACAATAGGTGCAGTATACAGTAACCCCCCAACTTTAGGTGCAGTATACAGTAGTTCCCCCACATTAGGTGCAGTATACAGTAGTTCCGCCACATTAGGTGCAGTATACAGTAGTCCCCCACATTAGGTGCAGTATACAGTAGTCCCCCACATTAGGTGCAGTATACAGTAGTCCCCCACATTAGGTGCAGTATACAGTAGTCCCACACATTAGGTGCAGTATACAGTAGTCCCCCACATTAGGTGCAGTATACAGTAGTCCCCTACATTAGGTGCAGTATACATACAGTAGTCCCCCACATTAGGTGCAGGATAAAGTAGTTCCCCACATTAGGTGCAGTATACACTAGTCCGTCACATTAGGTGCAGTATAACGTAGTTCCCCACATTAGGTGCAGTATACAGTAGTTACCCCACATTAGGTGCAGTATAAAGTAGTCCCCCACATTAGGTGCAGGATACAGTAGTTCCCCACATTAGGTGCAGTATACAGTAGTCCCCCACATTAGGTGCAGTATACAGTAGTTCCCCACATTAGGTGCAGTATACAGTAATCCCCCACATTAAGTGCAGTGTAAAGTAGTTCCCCACATTAGGTACAGTATACAGTAGTCCCTCACATTAGGTGCAGTATACAGTAGTCCCTCACATTAGGTGCAGTATAAAGTAGTCCCCAACATTAGGTGCAGTATACAGTAGTTCCCCCACATTAGGTGCAGTATAAAGTAGTCCCCAACATTAGGTGCAGTATACAGTAGTTCCCCCACATTAGGTGCAGTATAAAGTAGTCCCCCACACTAGGTGCAGTATACAGTAGTCCCCCACATTAGGTGCAGTATAAAGTAGTCTCACACATTAGGTGCAGTATACAGTAGTCCCCCACATTAGGTGCAGTATACAGTAGTCCCCCACATTAGGTGCAGTATACAGTAGTTCCCACATTAGGTGCAGTATACAGTAGTCCCCCACATTAGGTGCAGAATAAAGTAGTTCCCCACATTAGGTGCAGTATACAGTAGTCCCTCACATTAGGTGCAGTATACAGTAGTCCCCCACATTAGGTGCAGTATAAAGTAGTCCCCCACACTAGGTGCAGTATACAGTAGTCCCCCACATTAGGTGCAGTATAAAGTAGTCTCACAAATTAGGTGCAGTATACAGTAGTCCCCCACATTAGGTGCAGTATACAGTAGTCCCACACATTAGGTGCAGTATACAGTAGTTCCCACATTAGGTGCAGTATACAGTAGTCCCCCACATTAGGTGCAGAATAAAGTAGTTCCCCACATTAGGTGCAGTATACAGTAGTCCCCCACATTAGGTGCAGTATACAGTAGTCCCTCACATTAGGTGTAGTATAAAGTAGTCCCCCACATTAGGTGCAGTATACAGTAGTCCCTCACATTAGGTGTAGTATAAAGTAGTCCCCCACATTAGGTGCAGTATACAGTAGTTCCCACATTAAGTGCAGTATACAGTAGTCCCCCACATTAGGTGCAGTATAAAGTAGTCCCCCACACTAGGTGCAGTATACAGTAGTCCCCCACATTAGGTGCAGTATACAGTAGTCCCACACATTAGGTCCACTATACAGTAGTCCCCCAAATAAGGTGCAGTATACAGTAGTCCCACACATTAGGTGCAGTATACAGTAGTCCCATACATTAGGAGCAGTATACAGTAGTCCCCCCACATAAGTTGCAGTATACAGTAGTCCCCCCACATTAGGTGCAGTATAAAGTAGTTCCCCACATTAGGTGCAGTATACAGTAGTCCCCCACATTAGGTGCAGTATACAGTAGTTACCCCACATTAGGTGCAGTATACAGTAGTTCCCCACATTAGGTGCAGTATACAGTTCCCCCACACTAGGTGCAGTATACAGTAGTCCCCCACATTAGGTGCAGTATAAAGTAGTCCCACACATTAGGTGCAGTATAAAGTAGTTCCCCACCTTAGGTGCAGTATACATTTCCCCCACATTAGGTGCAGTATACATTTCCCCCCACATTAGGTGCAGTATACAGTTCCCCCACATTAGGTGCAGTATACAGTTCCCCCACATTAGGTGCAGTATACAGTTCCCCCACATTAGGTGCAGTACAGTTCCCCCACAGACATACAGCATTCAGCCATATACAGTGTATGGCTGGAGGCTGTATGCCTGTTTACTGCCCCACTTCAGTGTTCCGACCACCGCTCCGGGGTCATGATCTACTGCTAGAGCGGCGGTCGGAACACTGAAGATGACCGCAGGTCACTTACCATACCCGCGCGTCATCCTCACTGCTCTGCTCCGCTGTACTGTTGCTATGGGCGCACGCACGGGATGTCAGTGACGTCACTGTGTGCGCTTCCTACCAGCGGCCCCTGCATCTTTTAAGTTATCTCAGGGCTGCTATGAGGTAAACGGGGCATCCTTGTGTCCTGAAAAGATTTTTCGGGACACAGGGATGTCCCGAATGTGACGGGGGCCCCCCTGCGGGCACGGGGCCCTGAGCTGGTCACTGTTTTAAAGTGGCCACGGCCGGGCTGCTAATCTTTAACAAGCAGCAAACGCTGCGGCCACTTTAAAACAGTTGCCCCCCTTACTGAGCAGCCGGCAGGGGGCCCCCTGGAGGATGGGGGCCCTAGGCAATTGCCTGGTTTGCCCCGCCCTAAACGCCGGCCCTGAAGGTGCCCCAAATGTATGAGCAGTGGTCTCCAATCTGTGCTCTTCCAGATGTTGCAAAACTACAACTCCCAGCATGCCTGGACTGCCCAGGCATGCTGGGAGTTGTAGTTTGGCAACGTCTGAAGGGCCAGATGTTACAGAACCACAACTCCCAGCATGTCTGGACTGTCTGGGCATGCTGGGAGTTGTAGTTTTGCCGCCCCCCCCCCCCCCATGTGAATGTACAGTTTACAGGGTACATTCACATGGTCGGGGGGTGTCCTTGCTGTAAACCCCCGCCCTTGTTATGTGCCTTGAGGGGTGTAGATTTCAAAATGGTATGCCATGTGGGGTTTTCTGCTGTTCTGGCACCATAAGGGCTTCCTAAATGTGACATGCCCCCCAAAATCCATTTCAGCAAAATTCACTCTCCAAAATCCCATTGTTGCTCCTTCCCTTCTGAGCCCTCTACTGCGCCCGCCGAACACTTTAACTACACATATGAGGTATTTCCTTACTCGAGAGAAAATTGGGTTACACATTTGGGGGGATTCCTCTCCTTTTACCCCTTGTTAAAATTCAAAAACTGGGTCTACAAGAACATGTTAGTGTAAAAAATTTGAGGTTTTGAATTTTCTCCTTCACTTTGCTGCTATTCCTGTGAAACACCTAAAGGGTTAACAAACTTACTGAATCTCATTTTGAATACTTTGAGGGGTGTAGTTTTTATAATGGGGTTCTTTGTGGGGTATTTCTAATATGAAGGCCCTTCAAATCCCCTTCAAACCTGAACTGGTCTCTGAAAAATTCAGATTTTGAAAATTTTGTGAAAAATTGGAAAATTGCTGCTGAACTCTGAAGCCCTCTGGTGTCTTCCGAAAGTAAAAACATCTCAACTTTATGATGGAAACATAATATATTGTATAAAATATAATAATATAAAGATATTCCCCTGTATGATCCCAACATAAAGTAGACATATTGTATATGTGAATCAATATATCATTTATTTGGAATGTCTATTTTCCTTACAAGCTTCAAAGTTAGTAAAATGCAAACTTTTCAAATTTTTCATAACATTTTGGAATTTTTCACCAAGAAATGATGCAAGTATGGCCAAAAATATACCTCCTATCAAATACGCCGTTTCGCTACCCGCTTCGTCAGGGAGTAGCGAAACGGCGTAGGGGTTGTGTGTGATTTCTGATGTGAGTATAACGTGGTGACTCTGGATGCACTGTGGCAGCGTGTTTATCCTCTTTTCCCTTCCGAGGGCTGGTGTATTATCCTAGTGCAGTGATGTTGTTGTTGATGCACTTGTTAATTTTTTCAGGTCTCATATCAACACACCTTTTTCTCTAGGTTTCTCAGGCTCCCACAGTGCACCAATAGATCACCTGTACACGTTTTCTCTCTCTTCTCTTATTATCATTTATTTTTTGTTTGCCTTTTCTATGTGTGCCTTATGTCGCAGTGCTGTTTCTGCAGTATATGTTTAACTGGTAATGGCAAACCTTTAAGAGAATAGTCTTTATTAGATCATTACACATTTTTCTGGCTATTGCTGATTCTCAATATTTATGTTTTTTATTTTATTATTATCTATGTTTAATAAAGCTTGTTATTTTATTTATATTTTCACGTCTGGTGCATTTATTTGATAGGAGGTATACTAAAGTGTTTTTGCACCAAACGCAATTTACTTTTCGAGTTGAAAAGCAACTTTGGTCACATATCTTTGGTTAAGTATGGCCAAAAATGTAACACTAGGATAAAGTAGAATTTGTCACGAAAAAACAATCTCGGAATAAAATTCATAAGTACAAGCATCTCAGAGTTATTAACGCTTAAAGTGACAGTGGTCAAATGTGCAAAAAATGCTCTGGTCCTTAAGGGGTTAAGAATTATGAAATATGGTCAAAATATTAAGTATGAAAAATTATCAAAATGTATCATTAGGCAGGTAGTACCCCCAAATTAGACCCCCCATTAAACAGGTAATACCCCCAAATTAGACCCCTCCCCCAGCAGACAGATAGTACCCCCAAATTAGACCCCGCCAGTAGACAGGTCGTACCCCCAAATTAGACACCGCCCCAGTAGACAGGTAGTACCCCCTGATTATCCCCCCCCCCAGTAGGCAGGCAGTACCCCCAAATTAGACCCCCCCAGTAGACAGGTGGTACCAACAGATTATCCCTCCCGCCCCCCCAGTAGGCAGGTAGTATCCCCAGATTAGACCCCCCCAGTAGACAGGTAGTACCCCCAGATTATCCCCCCCCCCAGTAGGCAGGCAGTACCCCCAGATTAGACCCCCCCAGTAGTCAGGTAGTACCCCCAGATTATCCCCCCCCCAGTAGGCAGCAGTACCCCCAGATTAGACCCCCCCCCCAGTACTCAGGTAGTACCCCCAGATTATCCCCCCCCCCAGTAGGCCGGCAGTACCCCCAGATTAGACCCCCCCCCCAGTAGTCAGGTAGTACCTTCAGATTATCCCCCCCAGTAGGCAGGCAGTACCCCCAGATTAGACCCCCCCCAGTAGTCAGGTAGTACCCCCAAATTAGACCCCCCCAGTAGACAGGTGGTACCATCAGATTATCCCTCCCGCCCCCCCAGTAGGCAGGTAGTATCCCCAGATTAGACCCCCCAGTAGACAGGTAGAACCCCAGATTATCCCCCCTCAGTAGGTAGGTAGTACCCCCAGATTATCCCCCCTCAGTAGGTAGGTAGTATCCCCAGATTAGCCCCCCTCAGTAGGTAGGTAGTACCCCCAGATTATCCCCCCCAGTAGGCAGGCAGTACCCCCAGATTAGACCCCCCCCCCAGTAGTCAGGTAGTACCCCCAAATTAGACCCCCCCAGTAGACAGGTGGTACCACCAGATTATCCCTCCCGCCCCCCCAGTAGGCAGGTAGTACCCCCAGATTATCCCCCCCCCCAGTAGGCAGGCAGTACCCCCAGATTAGACCCCCCCCAGTAGTCAGGTAGTACCCCCAGATTATCCCCCCCCCCAGTAGGCAGGCAGTACCCCCAGATTAGACCCCCCCCCAGTACTCAGGTAGTACCCCCAGATTATCCCCCCCCCAGTAGGCCGGCAGTACCCCCAGATTAGACCCCCCCCCAGTAGTCAGGTAGTACCTTCAGATTATCCCCCCCAGTAGGCAGGCAGTACCCCCAGATTAGACCCCCCCCCCCAGTAGTCAGGTAGTACCCCCAAATTAGACCCCCCCAGTAGACAGGTGGTACCACCAGATTATCCCTCCCGCCCCCCCAGTAGGCAGGTAGTATCCCCAGATTAGACCCCCCAGTAGACAGGTAGAACCCCAGATTATCCCCCCTCAGTAGGTAGGTAGTACCCCCAGATTATCCCCCCTCAGTAGGTAGGTAGTATCCCCAGATTAGCCCCCCTCAGGAGGTAGGTAGTACCCCCAGATTATCCCCCCCAGTAGGCAGGCAGTACCCCCAGATTAGACCCCCCCCCCAGTAGTCAGGTAGTACCCCCAAATTAGACCCCCCCAGTAGACAGGTGGTACCACCAGATTATCCCTCCCGCCCCCCCAGTAGGCAGGTAGTATCCCCAGATTAGACCCCCCAGTAGACAGGTAGAACCCCAGATTATCCCCCCTCAGTAGGTAGGTAGTACCCCCAGATTATCCCCCCTCAGTAGGTAGGTAGTATCCCCAGATTAGCCCCCCTCAGTAGGTAGGTAGTACCCCCAGATTATCCCCCCCAGTAGGCAGGCAGTACCCCCAGATTAGACCCCCCCAGTAGTCAGGTAGTACCCCCAAATTAGACCCCCCCAGTAGACAGGTGGTACCACCAGATTATCCCTCCCGCCCCCCCAGTAGGCAGGTAGTATCCCCAGATTAGACCCCCAGCAGACAGGTAGTACCCCCAGATTATCCCCCCTCAGTAGGTAGGTAGTACCCCCAGATTAGCCCCCACTCTGTAGGCTGACTCGGTTGATCGGTCACGTCACACTCTCAGAATACCTAGGGCCGGCGTCAGAACGTAGGCCCTTGAGTTCTGGGAGCGTGAAGTGACCGAGCGTCATTACGCGCGTAGCTGTGCTTGCTCTTATCCAGCCTGGCCCACAAGGTAAGCGGCTGAAATGGGACATTTCCTTGTTTGCCAAATAGGCCAGTCCGGCCCGTGTTACTGTACAGGGCAGGAGGACGGCCCAGCCTGCGGCCCTGACAGGTATTATAAAGATATGCAGGTTCATGAACTATTTCTCCCGTTACTATCTTCCGTCACAAAATAACGGCCATTATTAACCCCTTAAGGACCACAGGTTTTTACGTTTTTGCACTTTCATTTTTTCCTCCTCAACTTTTAAAAACCATAACCCTTTCAATTTTGCACCTAAAAATCCATATGATGGCATTTTGCGCCACTAATTCTACTTCGCAGTGACATCAGTCATTTTACCCAAAAATCTACGGCGAAACGGAAAAAAAAATCATTGTGCAACGAAATTGAAGAAAAAACGCAATTTTGTAACTTTTGGGGGCTTCCGTTTCTACGCAGTAAAATTTTTCGGTAAAAATGACACCTTATCTTTATTTTGTAGGTCCATATGATTAAAATGATATCCTACTTATATAGGTTTGATTTTGTCGTACTTCTGTAAAAAATCATAACTACATGCAAACAAATTTATACGTTTAAAATTGTCATCTTCTGACCCCTATAACTTTTTTATTTTTTCGCATATGGGGCGGTATGAGGGCTCATTTTTTGCACCGTGATCTGAAGATTTTAGAGGTACCATATTTGTATTGATCGGACTTTTTGATCGCTTTTTATTCATTTTTTCATGATATAAAAAGCGAGCAAAAATAAGTTATTTTGGACTTTGGAATTTTTTTGCGCGTACGCCATTGACCGTATGGTTTAATTAATGCCATATTTTTATAGTTCGGACATTTACGCACGCGGCGATACCACATATGTTTATATTTATGTGGTGTCCCGGTACCGAATCCTATCCGGTACCTTTGTTTATGGTTCCCAATAGCCTTATTGTTGACAAAAAGAATAAAATGTGTGAGATAATAAAAATGTCTAGTCAGCTTGACGCTAAAGGTATATAGAGCTGTACTAATGTCTATAAAAATATGCCTCATAAAAATGTGTAGAGAGCTAAGAAAATTTCTTAGGAGCTAGCCACTACATGTCAGATAGCTGCCTAATTGTCTAGTAAGTTTTAAAATGTAAAGTAAGTTTAACAAAAGGTTTAAGGAGCTAGAAACTAAAGGTTAGATAGCTTCATAAATGTCTAGATAGCATAAATGTCTAGATAGCATAAATGTCTAGTACCGATGTCTAGATAGATTTTTATTGTCTAGTTCAGATACTAGTGAGAGTATCAGGGAATGTAAATGTGTTCAGAGTTTACTTAGGATGTATAGCAAATTTATAGATCATCCTGTTCTAGTCCTAGTCCCTCTGTCTTAGGGGACAGGCGTCGAGGTCGACTTATCTTAAGTAAGGGGGTTTGTGGTGTCCCGGTACCGCATCCTATACGGTACCTGTTTATAGGTCCCCATAGCCAGAGTCCCTAGGACGTCGGGGTCCTTTTGTATAGTCCACCCCTAGTCACCTCTCACCCCTATAGTCATTGCTCTAATCATATGCTCCTTATTTGTGGAAGTCTAACTGTATAAAATGTATATAAATAGTTAATTACCTGTGAGAAGCGTAGCAGGACCTGCTGGTCACGTGGTCAGGTAAACTCTATGGTATTTCTGCTTGAGGACCTTTGGAGGCCCTTGTGATGTAATGCACTCATTTCCTTTGTGACAGTGAGTGACAGATGGCTGGACCAATCAAAACGGCCCCGCCCCTGCCCATATAAGGGTGCAGCGGCCATTAACCTCTCTCTTGGTTCCTGGCTGTTGACGAGAAAGGATCTGCGCTGCTGTCATCAGTGGGTCTAGGCCTTAGCTTTGCGGCGACGGCTGTTCTATTCCAAATTGTGAGTGTATCAATCCCTAAACACTCTGCAAGACCATCGGACCTTATCTATCCCCTATATCTTCGCAATATACCCTGAATTCAGAGACTATTATCTAAAGTCAAGGTCCACCACATCTGTCAGTCATTGAAGTATATAGAGACTGTTTGATTGAGACTGTTACTACTCTGTGGATGTACTGCAAGCCGTTGAGTAAAGTTTATGCAAGTTCAAATTCAACTACCTTGTGGACCTTCAGTCTTTAATCTGATGCACCTATCGTTACTGGGAAGGGCAGCGATAGGCCGGAGAGTCATGTCAGCATACTAGCCCTCAGCCTGGCGTCACAAACCATAGGGTTAACATTAACCCCTGATATACCAAAGTAAATCTCTGACTGTACTACCCCTACCCCTGAGGCCTACCATAAAGCCTTTTTGGCGTTGCACGAACAGGATACGGGTGTGTGCCTACTACAGTCGCCACTAGTGAAAGTGTACTCCCTCCAGAAAAGGAACTTTATTCATGTACTGTGATCTATACTCCGGAGTAAGGGGTTGCGCGCACGGTGCTGTGTGGAGGAAGTGCGCAGGTAAAGTAAGGGGGGGGGGGGGGGGGGGAGAACAGCACAGCAGAGTTACAAGCTGTGAAAAGAAGAACTGAAGTTAGCACGGGGCCCTCCTGCGCACGTGAGCTAGAGACCCCGCCCAATGAAGCTCTCGGTGCCACGGCGGCCATTTTGTTGGAGTCTAGTGCCGAAAACCAACAAAGAGAGGCAGATCAGCAAGGAAAAAGGCGCAGAGTGCGACAGCAAGTTAGAAGCTGTAAAGAGCCGGAACAGGGCCGGACTCTGAGACACCAGATTGTTGAACTGAAATCTTATATAGAATCACTCCAGTTGCCGATCAACGCCCTCAAATTTCAATTAAAAGCTGTTGAGTTTCAAGTCACCGCTCTCAAATTTGAAATCTACAGTCTCAAGTTCCGGATTAAAGAACAGCTGCGTATCTCCTCGGGACTTAAAGGACAACTATAGTGGTCAAAAATCCCTGCCCAAATGTTCCCCAAACAAAAGTTATACAATTCAGTCAATTAGTTCTATTTACCTATATGCAGCCGTTTCTGAGATATTAGAGTTGCCAGCATAGCCCAGTAGTCCTGCGTCCGTCCCCTATTCATTACATTGCAGCCGCCATCTTGGGGACGGAGATCTCTTCCTCCCAGCAGTGTTTGTGCTCCCCCTAGCCTCTGTCAGCTCCTCCCTGCTTATGCATATGCATGAGCGGGTGCTTTCTGAGGCAGCCATAGGCTCATCCTCAGAAACGCCCCTATCTGTAAGATTCAAGCAGGGGGAGAATGAGGACGTCCACAGCTCCTCCCCCCTCCCCTGCTCTGTCTACATAGGACCTCACTTATCACCGGGAGGATTCAAGTTTTCATGGGGGAAAACACAGAGCAAACCACAGAGCAGGGAGGGGAGGACGTGTGTGTGAAGGAGACATATTACACTGCACGGGCTGGTGGTGTATACAGGGAATAAATATCATACTGGAGATGATTCTGTGTGTGAGAGGGGGACTACTGAATGACACATGCTGGGAGTTGTAGTCCCTGTTATGTGTATGTGTGTATGCCAGTGTTTCCCAACCAGGGAATGCTGGGAGTAGTAGTTTTGCAACATCTGGAGGCACCCTGGTTGGGAAACACTGGTGTATGAACTACAACTCCCAGGAGACTACAGAGATACAATAGAGGTGTTGGTGAACTACAACCCCCAGGAAACTACAGAGATAAAATAGAGGTGTTGGTGAACTACAATTCCCAGGAGACTACAGAGATACAATAGAGGTGTTGATGAACTACAACTCCCAGGAGACTACAGAGATACAATATAGGTGTTGGTGAACTACAACTCCCAGGAGACTACTGAGATACAATAGAGGTGTTGGTGAACTACAACTCCCAGGAGACTATAGAGATACAATAGAGGTGTTGGTGAACTACAACCCCCCAGGAAACTACAGCGATACAGTAGAGGTGTTGGTGAACTACAAATCCCAGGAGACTACTGAGATACAATAGAGGTGTTGGTGAACTACAACTCCCAGGAGACTCCTGATACAATAGAGGTGTTGGTGAACTACAACACCCAGGAGACTACTGAGATACAATAGAGGTGTTGGTGAACTACAAATCCCAGGTGACTACTGAGATACAATAGAGGTGTTGGTGAACTACAACTCCCAGGAGACTACAGAGATACAATATAGGTGTTGGTGAACTACAACTCCCAGGAGACTCCTGATACAATAGAGGTGTTGGTGAACTACAACACCCAGGAGACTACAGAGATACAATAGAGGTGTTGGTGAACTACAACCCCCAGGAGACTACAGAGATACAATAGATGTGTTGGTGAACTACAAATCCCAGGAGACTTCTGAGATACAATATAGGTGTTGGTGAACTACAACCCCCAGGAGACTACTGATACAATAGAGGTGTTGGTGAACTACAACTCCCAGGAGACTACTGAGATACAATAGAGGTGTTGGTGAACTACAACACCCAGGAGACTACTTGTGTGATTGAGTGTATACAGGAGAGCCGAGTGTGATTGTGTGTATACAGCAGAGCCGAGTGTGTGATTGTGTGTATACAGAAGAGCCTCTGCTCTGCTGTATACACTTGATTACACACTCAGCTCTGCTGTATACACACGAGCACACACTCGGCTCTGCTGTATACACACAATCACACTCGGCTCTCCTGTATACACTCGATCACACACTCAGCTCTGCTGTATACACACGATCACACTCTCGGCCCTGCTGTATGCACACAATCACACACTCGGCTCTGCTGTATACATATGATCACACACTCGGCTCTGCTTTATACACTCGATCACACACTGAGCTCTGCTGTATACATATGATCACACACTCGACTCTGCTGTAAACACTTGATCACACACCCAGCTCTGCTGTATACACTGGATCACACATGCTGAGATTTGTAGTCTTGCAACAGCTGGAGGCACCGCTGCAAATCCAAGCATGCATGAACAGCAGAAAGCTGACAGGGCTTGCTGGGATGTGTAGTCTTGCAACAGCTGGAGTCACCTCTGCAACTCCAAGCATGCGCATACAGCAGAAAGCTGTCAAGGCATGCTAGAATGTGTAGTCTTGCAACAGCTGGAGTCACCTCTGCAACTCCAAGCATGCAAATACAGCAGAAAGCTGTCAGGGCATGCTGTGATGTGTAGTCTTGCAACAGCTGGAGGCACCACTGCAACTCCAAGCATGCACGAACAGCAGAAAGCTGTCAGGGCATGCTTGGATGTGTAGTCTTGCAACAGCTGGAGGCACCACTGGAACTCCAAGCATGCAGACAGGGCATGCTGGAATTTGTAGTCTTGCAGCAGCTGGAGGCACCACTGGAATTCCCAACATGCCCGAACAGCATAAAAAATAACTGGGCATGCTTGGAGTTGTAGTTGTGAAAAAGATGGAGGGACCCCTATCAGGACAGTTTTATAGACAAACAATTATGTTTTTTTTACCATTTTTACTTTCACTATCCACTCTCCAGTGCTGACACTGCTGATTCTAGCTATGCAGACTGTCTGTCTACAGTGAGCATGGAGGCAGCCTGCTTCATCACTGGACAGGAGCCAGCATGGGGAGGGGGAGATGAGCAGAAAGGGAGGGTGTATGCATAGGGGAGGGAGATGTGGGCGTTACAATATAATAATTAGCTCGGGTAGATAGAACAGGGGGAGGGCAGCAGCTTACAGGAAGTAAGCACAAGGCATGATGGGAGATGTAGTTTTACTTTCACTTCTCCTCAGTAATTCGTGTGCTGATAACGGGAGAACGTCTGGGCCAATTTTGACAGGGGAGACATCGTTGGAAAGGTCTTTCAAAGACCTATTAACCCCTTAAGGACCCAGCCCAAATATACCTTAAGGACCCGGCCATTTTTTGAACATCTGACCACTGTCACTTTAAGCATTAATAACTCTGGGATGCTTTTACCTTTCATTCTGATTCCGAGATTGTTTTTTCATGACATATTCTACTTTATGTTAGTGGTAAAATTTTGTCGATACTTGCATCATTTCTTGGTGAAAAATTCCAAAATTTGATGAAAAAATTGAAAATTTTGCATTTTTTTTACTTTGAAGCTCACTGCTTGTAAGGAAAATGGATATTCCAAATAAATTATACATTGGTTCACATATACAATATGTCTACTTTATGTTTGCATCATAAAATTGACGTGTTTTTACTTTTGGAAGACATCAGAGGGCTTCAAAGTTCAGCAGCAATTTTCCAATTTTTCAAAAAATTTTCAAAATCAGAATTTTTCAGGGACCAGTTCAGTTTTGAAGTGGATTTGAAGGGCCTTCATATTAGAAATACCCCACAAATGACCCCATTATAAAAACTGCACCCCTCAAAGTATTCAAAATGACATTCAGCAAGTGTGTTAACCCTTTAGGTGTTTCACAGGAATAGCAGCAAAGTGAAGGAGAAAATTCAAAATCTTCAATTTTTACACTCGCATGTTCTTGTAGACCCAGTTTTTGAATTTTTACAAGGGGTAATAGATGAAAAATCCCCCCAATATTTGTAACCCAATTTCTCTCGAGTAAGGAAATACCTCATATGTGTATGTCAAGTGTTCGGCGGGTGCACTAGAGGGCTCAGAAGGGAAGGAGCGACAATAGGATTTTGGAGAGGGAATTTTGCTGAAATGGTTTTTGGGGGGCATGTCACATTTAGGAAGCCCCTATGGTGCCAGAACAGCAGAAAACCCCAACATGGCATACCATTTTGGAAACTAGACCCCTCAAGGCACGTAACAAGGGGTCCAGTGAGCCTTAACATCCCACAGGTGTTTGACGACTTTTCGTTAAAGTCGGATGTGTAAATGAAAAAAAAAAAAATTTTCACTAAAGTGCAGTTTTTCCCCCAAATTTACCATTTTTACAAAGGGTAATGGGAGAAAATGCCCCCCCAAATTTGCAACCCCATCTCTTCTGAGTATGGAAATACCCCATGTTAGGATGTAAAATGCTTTGCGGGCAAACTACAATGCTCAGAAGAGAAGGAGTCACATTTGGCTTTTTGAAAGCAACTTTTGCTGAAATGTTTTTTTGGGGGCATGTCGCATTTAGGAAGCCCCTGTGGTGCCAGAACAGCAAAAAATACCCACATGGCATACTATTTTGGAAACTACACCCCTCAAGGAACGTAACAAGGGGTCCGGTGAGCCTTAACACTCCACAGGTGTTTGACGACTTTTCGTTAAATTTGGATGTGTAAATGAAAAATTTTTTTTTTTTTACTAAAATGCATAAAGGGGTAATAGGAGAAAATGACCCCCAAAATGTGTAACCCCATTTCTTCTGAGTATGGAAATACCCCATGTTAGGACGTAAAATGCTCTGCTGGCGAACTACAATGCTCAGAAGAGGAGGAGCGCCATTGAGCTTTTGGAAAGAGAATTAGTTTGGAATGGTAGTCAGGGGCCATATGTGTTTACAAAGCCCCCCGTGGTGCCAGAACAGTGGAACCCCCCACATGTGACCCCATTTTGGAAACTACACCCCTCACAGAATTTAATAAGGGGTGCAGTGAGTATTTACACCCCACAGAACTTTGGAACAGTGGGCTGTGCAAATGAAAAAGTTTATTTTTCATTTTTACGGACCACTGTTCCAAAAATCTGTCAGACATCTGTGGGGCGTAAATTCTCAATGTACCCCTTATTACATTACGTGAGGGGTGTAGTTTCCAAAATGGGGTCACATGTGTCGGGGGTCCATTGTTCTGGCACTATGGGGGCTTTGTAAACACATGTGGCCTTCAATGCCGGACAAATTTTCTCTACAAAATCCCAATGGCGCTCCTTCTCTTCTGAGCATTGTAGTTTGCCCGCAGAGCACTTTAAATTCACATATGGGGTATGTTCTTACTCAGAAGAGATGGGTTTACAAATTTGGGGGGCTTTTTTCCTATTTCCCGATGTGAAAATGAAAAATTTAGGGTAACACCAGCATTTTAATGAAAAAATATAATTTTTTTCATTTTCCCATCCAACTTTAATGGAAATTCGTCAAACACCTGTGGGGTGTTCAGGCTCACTATACCCCTTGTCACGTTCGGTGAGGGGTGTAGTTTCCAAAATGGGGTCACATGTGGGTATTATTTTCTTTTGCGTTTGTCAGAACCGCTGTAAAATCAGCCACCCCTGTGCAAATCACCAATTTAGGCCTCAAATGTACATGGTGCACTCTCACTCCTGAGCCTTGTTGTGTGCCCGCAGAGCATTTTACGCCCACATCTGGGGTATTTCTGTACTCAGGAGAAATTGCTTTACAAATTTTGGGGGTCTTTTTTTCCTTTTACCGCTTGTGGAAATAAAAAGTATGGGGCAACACCAGCCTGTTAGTGTAAAAAAATAAAAAAAATTTACACTAACAGGCTGGTGTAGCCCCCAACTTTTCCTTTTCACAAGCGGTAAAAGGAAAAAACGCCCCCCAAAATTTGTAGTGTAATTTCTCCCGAGTACGGAGATACCCCATATGTGGCCCTAAACTGTTTCCTTGAAATACGACAGGGCTCCGAAGTAAGAGAGCACCATGCGCATTTGAGGACTAAATTAGGGATTGCATAGGGGTGGACATAGGGGTATTCTACGCCAGTGATTCCCAAACAGGGTGCCTCCAGCTGTTGCTAAACTCCCAGCATGCCTGGACAGTCAGTGGCTGTCCAGAAATGCTGGGAGTTGTTGTTTTGCAACAGCTGGAGGCTCCGTTTTGGAAACCCTGCCGTACAAGACGTTTTAAATTGTTTATTGGAGGGGGGACAGTGTAAGGGGTGTATATGTAGTTTTTACCCTTTATTAGGTGTTAGTGTAGTGTAGTGTTTTTAGGGTACATTCACACTGGCGGGTTACGGTGAATTTCCCGCTAGGAGTTTGCACTGCAGCTAAAAATTTGCCGCAGCACAAACTTGAAGCAGGAAATTTACTGTAAACCCGCCTATGTGAATGTACCCTGTACGTTCACATGGGGGGGGCAAACCTCCAGCTGTTTCAAAACTACAACTCCCAGCATGTACTGACAGACCGTGCATGCTGGGAGTTGTAGTTTTGCAACAGCTGGAGGCACACTGGTTGGAAAACCTTCAGTTAGGTTCTGTTACCTAACTCAATATTTTCCAACCAGTGTGCCTCCAGCTGTTGCAAAACTACAACTCCCAGCATGTACTAATCACCGGAGGGCATGCTGGGAGATGTAGTTATGCAATAGCTGGAGGTACCCAACTACAACTCCCAGCATGCCGAGACAGCTGTTTGCTTTCTGGGCATGCTGGGAATTGCAGTTTTGCAACATCTGGAGAGCTACAGTTTTTAGACCACTGCACAGTGATCTCCAAACTGTGGACCTCCAGATGTTGCAAAACTACAACTCCCAGCATGTCCAGACAACAAACAGCTATGTGGGCATGCTAGGAGTTGTAGTTTTGCAACATCTGGAGGGATATAGTTTAGAGACCACTGTATAGTGGTCTCAAACTGCAGCCCTCCAGCTGTTGCAAAACTACATATTCCAGCATGCCCAAACAGCTGTCTGGGCATGCTGGGAGATGTAGTTTTGCAACATCTGGAGGGCTACAGTTAGAGACCACGGTCTCAGACTGTAGCCCTTCAGATCTACTTACCGGCTTCCGTAGGATCCCGGGAGCCGTCCTCTTCTGACGCACGTCACGCTGCCGATCCCCGTCGCCGCAGCCTCCGTCGGCGTGGACGTCGGCGCCCGGTCCCCTTCGGTTCCCCGTTCTGCCCCGCCTATTGTGGGAGGGCAGGACGGGGAAAACGAAAGTTAACCCCCCCGCCCCCGGTCTGCTATTGGTCGTCGCCTCTGACGATCAATAGCAGACCAATAGCAGGGATAGGAGGGGTGGCAACCCTGCCACCTCACTCCTATGCCTACAGGGGGATCGTGGGTGTCTTAGACAACCGCGATCCCCCTTCTATTCCGGGTCACCGGGTCACAATAGACCCGTATGACCCGGAATCGGCACAAATCGTGAAAAAGTGTGAATTCACTTGCGATTTGCGCCGATCGCCGATGTGGGGGGGTCTGATGACCCCCCTGGGCATTTGCACGGGGTGCCTGCTGATTAATATCAGCAGTCACCCCGGCCCGGTCCCCGTCCGGCGCGCGGCGGGGACCGAAATTCCCACGGGCGTATGGATACGCCCTGGGTCCTTAAGTACCAGGACGTCAAGGCGTATCCATACGCCCTAGGTCCTTAAGTGGTTAAAGGAGGTATAAAAAAGTTTTTTTGCCCAGCACTGCAGATGTCCTTTAAGAATTCAAGATCTATTTAAAGGGCCAGCGTACCAAACACAAAAATGTCAGAACCTGCAGCACTACAGTCCCCATCTGAACAACAAGGGAGCGATGCTCCAGTGGCCCCATCAATGGGGTCTCCACCCCAAATCAGAAGGGTGTTGCCGCCTTCACCAATACCGTCTACCTCACAAAGACATGCTCTACCTGCGATTCCAGCAAGACCTCCATCACCGGTAGAGCAGGACCCAGCCAGTCCACCTCCAGTCTTTCCCCATGTGTTGGGAGCCCCTGTTGCTGCACCTGTCTTCTTGGGGAATCCTGTGCTTCCCACCTATAGTGGTGACCCTTTTACGTTGAGAGACTTTAAAGAAAAGTTTTACAGCCTATTTGGATTTTATGCATTACCCCCGCACCAACAGATACAACTGCTTCTGGGACAGCTCCGCCTTGGAAGAACTTCGCATCTGGCCGGCGGCTGATAAAGCCACAGTGGGACAGATTTTTGAGGGACTTTCTCAAGTGTTTGAATCTCATTCTCCCTCAGAGGTATGCCTCAGACTAGATGAACGACGTCAGAAGCCGGGTGAAACTCTCAGAGCATATGCAGTAGCTTTACAGAGCGCATTAGAGGCGGTACAGAAGTGTGACGGCATCACGCCCGATCAGGGCAACCAGGTACTGATGGACCGTTTTATAGAAGGGGCACTGAACAAATGGGACAAGTCCCAACTAAGGATGCTGGCCGTGCAAAATCCCGACATGGCTTTCCCAGCCTTTAAGAGACTAGCAGTTAAAGTGATAGAATCAGGACCTCAGACAGAGGAGGCTAGTGTTCCCGTTACAGAATTTCCGGGGCCCTCGCCCCAGCCATCTGTCCCTTCTCAGCCTACCCTGCCAACAGCTTCTTCTAGCCCTTGGACAGCTGACCTACAAGACATCAAACAGGACATTGAGCAGTTACCCAAGGCCTTTAAAGAAATGGCTGTGCGGCCGAGTCCTTCCAGATCTACCATGCCACCACCTAAGAAAGCTGACCCCCGCCCTGCTGAACCACCTAATACACCTCCCGTGAGACCGCCCAGGAGTCAGAGACCTGTCTGCAGTCATTGTAACAAGAATGGACACTGGAGGAGCCAATGTTGGGCTTTAAAAGGGTGTCCCCTGGGGTCGAGGACCGCACCCCAGGAGTAGCAGCTGAAGGTCCAGAATCAACCAATGACAAGAAGGGACTGTCTATGTATGTAGCTTCTTGTCCTTATGTTCAGGTGATAGTTGAAGGTACCCGGTTACAAGCTCTGATAGATACGGGGTCTCAGGGGACCACTACTCCGCAGGGGGTTTTCTATAAGTATTGGGGCCCAGAAAGTTGTGTGAACCCCAGGAAGCAGAGTTTAGAGTAATTGCAGGGAACGGGAAACCAGTACCCAGGCATGGCTACTGGGAGCCCACAGTGCAAGTGGGAAAGCATGTCCTAGAAAGGCAGGGTGTGGTTGTCACCAATGTTAGGGATGAGGGAGCAGCTGATTTCATCTTGGGTATGAATATTATGAGGCACTGTTTTGATGATATTGTCTGTACATTGCATGCATCTCTCCCTCACTTGTCACCCCCAGGCCGGCGAGCTGCCCAGCACCACCTCAAAACCCTTCAAGCAGAGCAGAAGTTCGTGAATCATCAAGGAGAAATTTGTTGAGTAAGGATTCAAGATATACGAGCCGTTAGTCTACAGCCACAAGCGGAAACAGTTATTTGGTGTCGAGCCCGACCCGGGGTGAAGAATCAAGATTATCAGGTACTCTTGGAACCTGTCCTCTTGGAAGATTGCCCCTTGGTGCGAGCTGCTAGAAGTCTGGTCACAGTACGTAATGGGAAAGTTCCGGTGAGACTTATTAATCTCTATCAAGTTGCCGTCCGATTACCCAAGTATACCCCGGTGGCTACCCTGCATCATTTAGAAGTCAGAGATGTGGTCTCGAAGTCACAAGTGGCTCAACGAGGGCCTGCCCAAAACCCAGCAGAACCATGGTGGAGCCAGCTACAAATAGGAGGCGAAGATACCCCCAAGGAACAGGTGGAAGGAGTCATCCAAGTAGCTAAGAAATATCAGGAAGCCTTCAGCAAGTTTCCCACAGACTTTGGCAGAACCACCATGATCAAACATAGGATCCTCACCGGGGATAGCCCACCCATTAAGGAGAGGCATCGCCCTGTGGCTCCGGGGATGTATCAGACCATTAAGAAGATGCTCATGGAGATGAAAGAGGCCGATGTCATCCAAGAAAGCCAGAGTCCTCGGGCTGCACCTTTGGTCCTGGTGAAGAAAAAAGATGGGACTATCTGCTTTTGTGTAGATTACCGGAAGCTGAACGGCATAACTCATAAGGATGCTTATCCTCTTCCTTGTATTGAAGAATCATTGACTGCATTGGGGTCTGCCGCCTACTTTTCCACACTGGATCTGACGAGCGGTTACTGGCAGGTGCCAATGGCGGAAGAAGATAGAGAGAAGACCGCATTTGTGACCCCTATGGGACTCTTCGAGTTCAAAAGTATTCCCTTTGGGCTGTGCAACGCACCGGCCACTTTCCAACACTTGATGGAAAGATGTTTGGGACATCTTAACTTCCAGAGTGTTCAGTTGTATTTAGATGACGTCATTGTCTATTCCAGGACCTATCAGGAGCACCTGGATCACCTGAAAGAAGTTTTCCAAGTCCTTATCCAACACGGACTCAAGGTTAAACCTTCCAAATATGACTTTAAACCATAAAATGTATATCATAATAATATAAAATATAAGTATGTGGATACAAATGGAAGGATAAGGAAGTGAAAATAAATAAATGGGTAATGTGAGGGCAGGGAGTGGAACTGGAATAAAAACAAGATGAAATGCAGGATACAAAAATACACCATAAAAATGAATATCACATAAAGATGAATTATTTCTTGGATGAGGCTCGACCCCAGGAGACGTCGCCGAGTCGATATGCGACCAGTCGGCGACGGGTCGTGAGGAGGAACCCAATCTCAAGTATTACAAGAATCCGAAAAACTCCAGCTCAGCATTGAGTCCCTTAGGGATCAATGTGTCGAACTCAAAGATCTTGCGGGATTCGGCCTTCGACATACGCGTGATGAAATCTCCGCCTCTCCAACAATTTTTTACTTTTAAGAGCGCTGTAAAGAAAAACTGGGAGGGATCCTGAGCATGATGTTCCGTGAAATGGAGTGACAACGGGTGAGTTTTGTTCCCTTTCTTTATGTTGTAAATATGCTCTGAAATACGGATTTTTAGTTGTCTTTTGGTTCGTCCAATGTATTGTTTACCACAAGTACATTGTTTTAGGTAAATGACCCCTTTGCTGTGGCAGGTTAGGCAATCTGTAATTTTGTGAGTGAATTGATTAGTTTTTGATGAGATTTCTGTAATGGTTTTAGGTGATTTGGAAATTTTGCAGCCTGAACAGGATCCACATTTGTGGAACCCTTTCATCTGAAACCAGGTGGAAGATGAACTGGAAGGGGGTTGGCGGATGGTGGGGGCGACTTGTATGCCCAGATTGGGGGCCTTTGTGTATATGATGGGTGGATAGCTGTTGCTGCCATAGCTTTGCAATGATCAGCATTATTGGCGGTCGATTGCTCAAGCCTGAATCTCAGGCTTGGAGCAATCAATCACTGAGGGGACACGCCGGAGGCAGGTAAGAGGACCTCCGCTCGTGTCCCAGCTGATCAAGACACCGCATTTTCACTGCGGTGGTCCCGATTAGCCCCGCTGAGCAGCCGGGCAGCTTTCACTTTCGGTTTAGACGCGGCGTTCAACTTTGAACGCCGCATCTAAAGGGTTAATAGCGTGTGGCACCGCGATCGCTGCCGCACACTATTAGCCCAGGGTCCCGGCATCAGATACCGACCCGACATGATGCGGGGTCACCGCGTGAACCCACGTTATATCGCGGGAGTCGGCCAAGGACGTAAATATACGTCCTTGGTCGTTAAGGGGTTAATAACAGGCTATAACGTGTTAAAACGGCTATTAGAAAAATCCCATAGACTATAATGGGATTTTTTTACGCCAGTATAGGATTTTGTAACTGACGTTCTCAGCTGATTTTCAGACGGAACTTTGTTTAAAAACGGAGAATTTTGTAGTGTGAAAGAAGCCTAACAAACACAATGATATATATAAATGAATATCAATTAGATATCATTAGTAAGAAAGCATTACAAGCTAATTAGTTAATTGACTATAGTAGAACAATACATGTGAGTAGGAAGTAACTTGTTACAATACAACAAAAGCTTCTTTGGTTAGGATATCATAGACAGACTCTATCTAGAGCAGTGATTCCCAACTGGGGTGCCGCTGGATTTTGCCGGCAATTATTTATTTTTTTTATTCACCGGCCCGGCCTGCGCGTCTGTTTATGGCGCCACAGGGGGGAAGGGAAGTATGTGTGCGCTATGCTGTGCGTGCACACACCGCATCCCCCTGCATCCCTCTCACCCTGCGACCTAGTGAGTGAGTGCCCTGGTGGTGCTCTGCCGGATTACCGTGTCGGTGTAGTGACCCATGCCCCAGCATCCCCCCCCCCCCAAAGCGCCCCAGTGAGTGAGTGCCCTGTCGGAGCCCTGAGTCGGTGCCCTGCCGGAGAGGGGAGGAAGGTGGAAGCTGCGCCTGGTTACCGTGCCAGTGTAGTGAAGAAAAATGGCTTAAGGGACTGTACCCTCTGTTACCCCTTCTTAACCCTGTCAACCCCCCTCACCTCTGTTATCCATGATGTCCACTTTGTCCACCCCTTGTCCATCCCTGTCACCCATGTCCACCCCTCCCTGTCCACCCCCCAGTCTACATCCTGTAACACATGTCTACACCCCCAGTCTACCCCGTCACCCATTTCCACCTCCTATTAACCCCTCTGTCCCTTTGTCACCCCTCTTTTATCCCCCTTGTCATCCTTGTCCATCCCCTGTCATCCCAGTTCACCCCCATATCTCCCGTGTCCACCATCCTGTCATCCATGTCCACCTTGGCCACCCGTGTCCATACCTCTGTAACACATGTTCACCCCCCCCATCCACCCCTCTGACCACCCCCCAGTCTACATCTGTCACCCATGTCCCTCCCCCTATTCACCCCTCTGTCCCTCCTGCCCACCCTCCTGTCATCCATGTATACCTAGGCCATCCCCCTATACACCCCTCTGTCACCCATGTACTCTCCTCTACACCCCTCTGTCACCCATGTACACTCCTCTACACCCCTCTGTCACCCATGTACACTCCTCTACACCCCTCTGTCACCCATGTACACTCCTCTACACCCCTCTGTCACCCATGTACACTCCTCTACACCCCTCTGTCACCCATGTACACTCCTCTACACCCCTCTGTCACTCAGGTACACTCCCCTACACCCCTCTGTCACCCATGTACATTCCTCTACACCCCTCAGCCTCCCATGTACACTCCTCTACACCCCTCTGTCACCCATGTACACTCCTCTACACCCCTCTGTCACCCATGTACATTACTCTACACAACTCTGTCACCCAGGTACACTCCTCTACACCCCTCTGTCACCCATCTACATTCCGCTACACCCCTCAGCCTCCCATGTACACTCCTATACACCCCTTTGTCACCCATGTACACTCCTCTACATCCCACTTTGACCCATGTACACTTCTCTACACCCCTCTGCCATCCATGTACACTCCTCTACACGCCTCTGCCACCCATGTACACTCCTCTACACCCCTCTGTCACCCATGTACACTCCTCTACACCCCTCTGTCACCCATGTACACTCCTCTACACCCCTCTGTCACCCATGTACACTCCTCTACACCCCTCTGTCACCCATGTACACTCCTCTACACCCCTCTGTCACCCATGTACACCCCTCTACACCCCTCTGCCACCCATGTACACTCCTCTACACCCCTCTGTCACCCAGGTACACTCCTCTACACCCCTCTGTCACCCATGTACATTCCTCTACACCCCTCAGCCTCCCATGTACACTCCTCTACACCCCTCTGTCACCCATGTACACCCCTCTACACCCCTCTGCCACCCATGTACACTCCTCTACATCCCACTTTGACCCATGTACACTCCACTACACCCCTCTGCCATCCATGTACATTCCTCTACACCCCTCTGCCACCCTTGAACATTCCTCTACACCCCCTGCCACCCATGTACACTCCTCTATACCCCTCTGTCACCCATGTACACTCCTCTACACCCCTCTGTCACCCATGTACACTCCTCTACACCCCTCTGTCTCCCATGTACACTCCTCTACACCCTTCTGTCACCCATGTAAACTTCTCCACACCCCTCTGTCACCCATGTACACTCCTCTACACCCCTCTGACACCTATATACTCCTCTACACCCCTGTCACCCCTCTGTCACCAATGTACACTCCTATACACCCCTCTGTTTCCCATGTACACTCCTCTATACCCCTCTGTCACCCATGTACACTCCTCTATACCCCTCTGTCACCCATGTACACTCCTCTATACCCCTCTGTCACCCATGTACACTCCTCTACACACCTCTGTCACCCATGTACACTCCTCTACATCCCTGTCACCCATGTACACTCCTCTACACCCCTCTGTCACCCATGTACACTCCTCTACACCCCTCTGTCACCCATGTACACTCCTCTACACCCCTCAGCCTCCCATGTACACTCCTCTACACCCCTCTGTCACCCATGTACACTCCTCTACACCCCTCTGTCACCCATGTACATTACTCTACACAACTCTGTCACCCAGGTACACTCCTCTACACCCCTCTGTCACCCATCTACATTCCGCTACACCCCTCAGCCTCCCATGTACACTCCTATACACCCCTTTGTCACCCATGTACACTCCTCTACATCCCACTTTGACCCATGTACACTCCTCTACACCCCTCTGCCATCCATGTACACTCCTCTACACGCCTCTGCCACCCATGTACACTCCTCTACACCCCTCTGTCACCCATGTACACTCCTCTACACCCCTCTGTCACCCATGTACACTCCTCTACACCCCTCTGTCACCCATGTACACTCCTCTACACCCCTCTGTCACCCATGTACACTCCTCTACACCCCTCTGTCACCCATGTACACCCCTCTACACCCCTCTGCCACCCATGTACACTCCTCTACACCCCTCTGTCACCCAGGTACACTCCTCTACACCCCTCTGTCACCCATGTACATTCCTCTACACCCCTCAGCCTCCCATGTACACTCCTATACACCCCTTTGTCACCCATGTACACTCCTCTACATCCCACTTTGACCCATGTACACTCCACTACACCCCTCTGCCATCCATGTACACTCCTCTACACCCCTCTGCCACCCTTGAACATTCCTCTACACCCCCTGCCACCCATGTACACTCCTCTATACCCCTCTGTCACCCATGTACACTCCTCTACACCCCTCTGTCACCCATGTACACTCCTCTACACCCCTCTGTCTCCCATGTACACTCCTCTACACCCTTCTGTCACCCATGTAAACTTCTCCACACCCCTCTGTCACCCATGTACACTCCTCTACACCCCTCTGACACCTATATACTCCTCTACACCCCTGTCACCCCTCTGTCACCAATGTACACTCCTATACACCCCTCTGTTTCCCATGTACACTCCTCTATACCCCTCTGTCACCCATGTACACTCCTCTATACCCCTCTGTCACCCATGTACACTCCTCTATACCCCTCTGTCACCCATGTACACTCCTCTACACACCTCTGTCACCCATGTACACTCCTCTACACCCCTGTCACCCATGTACACTCCTCTACACCCCTCTGTCACCCATGTACACTCCTCTACACCCCTCTGTCACCCATGTACACTCCTCTACACCCCTCTGTCACCCATGTACACTCCTCTACACCCCTCTGTCACCCATGTACACTCCTCTACACCCCTCTGTCACCCATGTTCACTCCTCTACACCCCTCTGCCACCCATGTACACTCCTCTACACCCCTATGTCACCCATGTACACTCCTCTGACACCCACGTACACTCCTCTACACCCCTCTGTCACCCATGTACATTCCTCTACACCCCTCAGCCTCCAATGTACACTCCTATACACCCCTTTGTCACCCATGTACACTGCTCTACACCCCTCCGTCACTCATGTACACTCCTCTACATCCCACTTTGACCCATGTACACTCCTCTACACCCCTCTGCCATCCATGTACACTCCTCTACACCCCTCCGTCACTCATGTACACTCCTCTACATCCCACTTTGACCCATGTACACTCCTCTACACCCCTCTGCCACCCTTGTACACTCCACTACACCCCTCTGCCACCCTTGTGCACTCCTCTACACCCCTGCCACCCATGTACACTCCTCTACACCCCTCTGTCACCCATGTACACTCCTCTACACCCCTCTGTACAATCCTCTACACCCCTCTGTCACCCATGTACACTCCTCTACACCCTTCTGTCACCCATGTAAACTCCTCCACACCCCTATGTCACCTATGTACACTCCTCTACACCCCTCTGACACCCATATACACTCCTCTACCCCCCTCTGTCACCCATGTACACTCCTCTATACCCCTCTGACACCCATGTACACTCCTCTACACCCCTCTGTCACCCATGTACACTCCTCTACACCCCTCTGTCACCCATGTACACTCCTCTACATCCCTCTGTACACTCCTCTACACCCCTCTGTCACCCATGTACACTCCTCTACACCCCTCTGTCACCCATGTACACTCCTCTACACCCTTCTGTCACCCATGTAAACTCCTCCACACCCCTCTGTCACCCATGTACACTCCTCTACACCCCTCTGACACCCATGTACTCCCCTCTACAACCCTCTGTCACCCATGTACACTGTTACGCCGAGCGCTCCGGGTCCCCGCTCCTCCCCGGAGCGCTCGCTACACTCTCCTCACTGCAGCACTCCGGTCAGATCCACTGACCCGGGGCGCTGCGATACCGCCTCCAGCCGGGATGCGATTCGCGATGCGGGTAGCGCCCGCTCGCGATGCGCACCCCGGCTCCCGTACCTGACTCGCTCTCCGTCAGTCCTGTCCCGGCGCGCGCGGCCCCGCTCCCTAGGGCGCGCGCGCGCCGGGTCTTTGCGATTTAAAGGGCCACTGCGCCGCTGATTGGCGCAGTGGTTCCAATTAGTGTTATCACCTGTGCACTTCCCTATATCACCTCACTTCCCCTGCACTCCCTCGCCGGATCTTGTTGCCATCGTGCCAGTGAAAGCGTTTCCTTGTGTGTTCCTAGCCTGTGTTCCAGACCTCCTGCCGTTGCCCCTGACTACGATCCTTGCTGCCTGCCCCGACCTTCTGCTACGTCCGACCTTGCTTCTGTCTACTCCCTTGTACCGCGCCTATCTTCAGCAGCCAGAGAGGTTGAGCCATTGCTAGTGGATACGACCTGGTCACTACCGCCGCAGCAAGACCATCCCGCTTTGCGGCGGGCTCTGGTGAAAACCAGTAGTGACTTAGAACCGATCCACTAGCACGGTCCACGCCAATCCCTCTCTGGCACAGAGGATCCACTACCTGCCAGCCGGCATCGTGACAGTAGATCCGGCCATGGATCCCGCTGAAGTTCCTCTGCCAGTTGTCGCTGACCTCACCACGGTGGTCGCCCAGCAGTCACAACAGATAGCGCAACAAGGCCAACAGCTGTCTCAACTGACCGTGATGCTACAGCAGCTACTACCACAGCTTCAGCAATCATCTCCTCCGCCAGCTCCTGCACCTCCTCCGCAGCGAGTGGCCGCTTCTGGACTACGACTATCCTTGCCGGATAAATTTGATGGGGACTCTAAGTTTTGCCGTGGCTTTCTTTCCCAATGTTCTTTGCACTTGGAGATGATGTCGGACCAGTTTCCCACTGAAAGGTCTAAGGTGGCTTTCGTAGTCAGCCTTCTGTCTGGAAAAGCCCTGTCTTGGGCCACACCGCTCTGGGACCGCAATGACCCCGTCACTGCCTCTGTACACTCCTTCTTCTCGGAAATTCGAAGTGTCTTTGAGGAACCTGCCCGAGCCTCTTCTGCTGAGACTGCTCTGTTGAACCTGGTCCAGGGTAATTCTTCTGTTGGCGAGTATGCCGTACAATTCCGTACTCTTGCTTCAGAATTATCCTGGAATAATGAGGCCCTCTGCGCGACCTTTAAAAAAGGCCTATCCAGCAACATTAAAGATGTTCTGGCCGCACGAGAAATCCCTGCTAATCTACATGAACTCATTCACCTAGCCACTCGCATTGACATGCGTTTTTCCGAAAGGCGTCAGGAGCTCCGCCAGGATATGGACTCTGTTCGCACGAGGCGTTTCTTCTCCCCGGCTCCTCTCTCCTCTGGTCCCCTGCAATCTGTTCCTGTGCCTCCCGCCGTGGAGGCTATGCAGGTCGACCGGTCTCGCCTGACACCTCAAGAGAGGACACGACGCCGCATGGAGAATCTCTGCCTGTACTGTGCTAGTACCGAACACTTCCTGAAGGATTGTCCTATCCGTCCTCCCCGCCTGGAAAGACGTACGCTGACTCCGCACAAAGGTGAGACAGTCCTTGATGTCTACTCTGCTTCTCCACGTCTTACTGTGCCTGTGCGGATATCTGCCTCTGCCTTCTCCTTCTCTACTGTGGCCTTCTTGGACTCCGGATCTGCAGGAAATTTTATTTTGGCCTCTCTCGTCAACAGGTTCAACATCCCGGTGACCAGTCTCGCCAGACCCCTCTACATTAATTGTGTAAACAATGAAAGATTGGACTGTACCATACGTTTCCGCACGGAGCCCCTTTTAATGTGCATCGGATCTCATCACGAGAGGATTGAACTTTTGGTCCTCCCCAATTGCACTTCTGAAATTCTCCTTGGACTTCCCTGGCTTCAACTTCATTCCCCAACCCTGGATTGGTCCACTGGGGAGATCAAGAGTTGGGGGCCCTCTTGTTCCAAGGACTGCCTAAAACCGGTTCCCAGTAACCCTTGCCGTGACTCTGTGGTTCCTCCTGTAACCGGTCTCCCTAAGGCCTATATGGACTTTGCGGATGTTTTTTGCAAAAAACAAGCTGAGACTCTACCTCCTCACAGGCCTTATGATTGTCCTATCGACCTCCTCCCGGGCACTACTCCACCCCGGGGCAGAATCTATCCTCTGTCCGTCCCAGAGACTCTTGCCATGTCTGAATACGTCCAGGAAAATTTAAAAAAGGGCTTTATCCGTAAATCCTCCTCTCCTGCCGGAGCCGGATTTTTCTTTGTGTCCAAAAAAGATGGCTCTCTACGTCCTTGCATTGACTACCGCGGTCTTAATAAAATCACGGTTAAGAACCGCTACCCCCTACCCCTCATCTCTGAACTCTTTGATCGCCTCCAAGGTGCCCACATCTTTACCAAACTGGACTTAAGAGGGGCTTATAATCTCATCCGCATCAGAGAGGGGGATGAATGGAAAACGGCATTTAACACCAGAGATGGACACTTTGAGTATCTGGTCATGCCCTTTGGCCTGTGCAACGCCCCTGCCGTCTTCCAAGACTTTGTTAATGAAATTTTTCGTGATCTCCTATACTCCTGTGTTGTTGTATATCTGGACGATATCCTGATTTTTTCTGCCAATCTAGAAGAACACCGCCAACATGTCCGTATGGTTCTTCAGAGACTTCGTGACAATCAACTCTATGCCAAAATAGAGAAATGTCTGTTTGAATGCCAATCTCTTCCTTTCCTAGGATACTTGGTCTCTGGCCAGGGACTACAAATGGATCCAGACAAACTCTCTGCCGTCTTAGATTGGCCACGCCCCTCCGGACTCCGTGCCATCCAACGTTTTTTGGGGTTCGCCAATTATTACAGGCAATTTATTCCACATTTTTCTACCATTGTGGCTCCTATCGTGGCTTTAACCAAAAAAAATGCCGATCCCAAGTCTTGGCCTCCTCAAGCGGAAGATGCCTTTAAACGGCTCAAGTCTGCCTTTTCTTCGGCTCCCGTGCTCTCCAGACCTGACCCATCTAAACCCTTTCTATTGGAGGTTGATGCCTCCTCAGTGGGAGCTGGAGCTGTCCTTCTACAAAAAAATTCTTCCGGGCATGCTGTTACTTGTGGTTTTTTTTTCTAGGACCTTCTCTCCGGCGGAGAGGAACTACTCCATCGGGGATCGAGAGCTTCTAGCCATTAAATTAGCACTTGAGGAATGGAGGCATCTGCTGGAGGGATCAAGATTTCCAGTTATTATTTACACCGATCACAAGAACCTCTCCTACCTCCAGTCTGCCCAACGGCTGAATCCTCGCCAGGCCAGGTGGTCTCTGTTCTTTGCCCGATTTAATTTTGAAATTCACTTTCGGCCTGCCGATAAGAACATTAGGGCCGATGCTCTCTCTCGTTCCTCAGATGCTTCTGAAGTTGAACTCTCTCCTCAACACATCATTCCTCCTGACTGCCTGATTTCCACTTCTCCAGCCTCCATCAGGCAAACTCCTCCAGGAAAGACCTTTGTTTCTCCACGCCAACGCCTCGGAATCCTCAAATGGGGTCACTCCTCCCATCTCGCAGGTCATGCGGGCATCAAGAAATCTGTGCAACTCATCTCTCGCTTCTATTGGTGGCCGACTCTAGAGACAGATGTGGTGGACTTTGTGCGAGCCTGCACTATCTGTGCCCGGGATAAGACTCCTCGCCAGAAGCCCGCTGGTTTTCTTCATCCTCTGCCTGTCCCCGAACAGCCTTGGTCTCTGATTGGTATGGATTTTATTACTGACTTACCCCCATCCCGTGGCAACACTGTTATTTGGGTGGTCGTTGATCGATTCTCCAAAATGGCACATTTCATCCCTCTTCCTGGTCTTCCTTCAGCGCCTCAGTTGGCTAAACAATTTTTTGTACACATTTTTCGTCTTCACGGGTTGCCTACGCAGATCGTCTCGGATAGAGGCGTCCAATTCGTGTCTAAATTCTGGAGGGCTCTCTGTAAACAACTCAAGATTAAATTAAATTTTTCTTCTGCATATCATCCTCAATCCAATGGACAAGTAGAAAGAATTAACCAGGTCTTGGGTGATTATTTACGACATTTTGTTTCCTCCCGCCAGGATGACTGGGCAGATCTTCTACCTTGGGCCGAATTCTCGTATAATTTCAGAGTCTCTGAATCTTCCTCCAAATCCCCATTTTTCGTGGTGTACGGCCGTCACCCTCTTCCCCCCCTCCCTACCCCCTTGCCCTCTGGTCTGCCCGCTGTGGATGAAATTTCTCGTGATCTTTCCATCATATGGAGAGAGACCCAAAATTCTCTCTTACAGGCCTCTTCACGCATGAAGAAATTCGCGGATAAGAAAAGAAGAGCTCCTCCCATTTTTTCCCCTGGAGACAAGGTATGGCTCTCCGCTAAATATGTCCGCTCCCGTGTCCCTAGCTATAAGTTGGGACCACGCTATCTTGGTCCTTTCAAAATTTTGTGCCAGATTAATCCTGTCTCTTACAAACTTCTTCTTCCTCCTTCTCTTCGTATTCCTAATGCCTTTCACGTTTCTCTTCTTAAACCACTTATCATTAACCGTTTCTCTCCCAAATCTGTTCCTCCCACTCCTGTTTCCGGCTCCTCGGACATCTTCTCCGTCAAAGAGATTTTGGCATCAAAAAAGGTCAGAGGGAAAACCTTTTTTTTAGTGGATTGGGAGGGTTGTGGTCCAGAAGAGAGGTCCTGGGAACCTGAGGACAATATCCTAGACAAAAGTCTGCTCCTCAGGTTCTCAGGCTCTAAGAAGAGGGGGAGACCCAAGGGGGGGGGGTACTGTTACGCCGAGCGCTCCGGGTCCCCGCTCCTCCCCGGAGCGCTCGCTACACTCTCCTCACTGCAGCGCTCCGGTCAGATCCACTGACCCGGGGCGCTGCGATACCGCCTCCAGCCGGGATGCGATTCGCGATGCGGGTAGCGCCCGCTCGCGATGCGCACCCCGGCTCCCGTACCTGACTCGCTCTCCGTCAGTCCTGTCCCGGCGCGCGCGGCCCCGCTCCCTAGGGCGCGCGCGCGCCGGGTCTTTGCGATTTAAAGGGCCACTGCGCCGCTGATTGGCGCAGTGGTTCCAATTAGTGTTATCACCTGTGCACTTCCCTATATCACCTCACTTCCCCTGCACTCCCTCGCCGGATCTTGTTGCCATCGTGCCAGTGAAAGCGTTTCCTTGTGTGTTCCTAGCCTGTGTTCCAGACCTCCTGCCGTTGCCCCTGACTACGATCCTTGCTGCCTGCCCCGACCTTCTGCTACGTCCGACCTTGCTTCTGTCTACTCCCTTGTACCGCGCCTATCTTCAGCAGCCAGAGAGGTTGAGCCGTTGCTAGTGGATACGACCTGGTCACTACCGCCGCAGCAAGACCATCCCGCTTTGCGGCGGGCTCTGGTGAAAACCAGTAGTGACTTAGAACCGATCCACTAGCACGGTCCACGCCAATCCCTCTCTGGCACAGAGGATCCACTACCTGCCAGCCGGCATCGTGACATACACTCCTTTACACCCCTCTGACACCCATGTACACTCCTCTACACCCCTCTGTCACCCCTCTACACCCCTCTGTCACCCATGTACACTCCTCTATACCCCTCTGACACCCATGTATACTCCTCTACACCCCTCTGTCACCCATGTACACCCCTCTGTCACCCCTCTACACCCATCTGTCTCCCATGTACACTCCAATACACCCCTCTGCCACCCATGTACACTCCTATACACCCCTCTGTCATCCATTTACACTCCTCTACACCCCTCTGTCACCCATGTACACTCCTCAACACCCTTCTGTCACCCATATACACTTCTCTGTCACCCCTCTACACACCAGTCACCCATGTACACTCCTCTACACCCCTCTGTCATCCATTTACACTCCTCTACACCCCTCTGTCATCCATTTACACTCGTCTACACCCCTCTGTCACCCATGTACACTCCTCTACACCCCTCTGTCATCCATTTACACTCCTCTACACCCCTCTGTCATCCATTTACACTCGTCTACACCCCTCTGTCACCCATGTACACTCCTCTACACCCCTCTGACACCCATGTACACTCCTCTACACCCCTCTGTCACCCATGTACACTCCTCTACACCCCTCTGACACCCATGTACACTCCTCTACACCCCTCTGTCACCCATGTACACTCCTCTACACCCTTCTGTCACCCATGTAAACTCCTCCACACCCCTCTGACACCCATATACACTCCTCTACACCCCTCTGTCACCAATGTACACTCCTCTACACCCCTCTGACACCCATGTACACTCCTCTACACCCCTCTGTCACCCATGTACACCCCTGTCGCCCCTCTACACCCATCTGTCACCCATGTACACTCCATTACACCCCTCTGCCACCCATGTACTCCCCTCTACACCCCTCTGTCACCCATGTACACTCCTCTACACCCCTCTGACACCCATGTAAACTCCTCTACACCTCTCTGTCACCCATGTACACCCCTGTCACCCCTCTACACCCCTCTGTCACCCATGTACACTCCATTACACCCCTCTTCCACCCATGTACACCCCTCTACACCCCTCTGTCACCCATGTACACTCCTCTACACCCCTCTGACACCCATGTACACTCCACTACACCCCTCTGTCACCCATGTACACTCCTCTACACCCCTCTGTCACCCATGTACACTCCTCCACACCCCTCTGTCACCCATGTACACTCCTCTACACCCCTCTGACACCCATATACACTCCTCTACACCCCTCTGTCACCCATGTACACTCCTCTACACCCCTCTGACACCCATGTACACTCCTCCACACCCCTCTGTCACCCATGTACACCCCTGTCACCCCTCTACACCCCTCTGTCACCCATGTACACTCCATTACACCCCTCTGCCACCCATGTACTCCCCTCTACACCCCTCTGTCACCCATGTACACTCCTCTATACCCCTCTGACACCCATGTACACTCCTCTACACCCCTCTGTCACCCATTTACACCCCTCTGTCAACCCTCTACACCCATCTGTCTCCCATGTACACTCCATTACACCCCTCTGCCACCCATGTACACTTCTCTACACCCCTCTGTCATCCATGTACACTCCTCTACACCCCTCTGTCATCCATGTACACTCCTCTACACCGCTCTGTCATCCATGTACACTCCTCTACACCCCTCTGCCACCCATGTACACTCCTCTACACCCCTCTGTCATCCATGTACACTCCTCTACACCCCTCTGTCATCCATGTACACTCCTCTACACCCCTCTGTCACCCATGTACACTCCTCTACACCCATCTGTCACCCATAACCCTCTACACCCCTCTGTCACCCATGTACACTCCTCTACACCCCTCTGTACCCCATATACACTCCTCTACACCCATCTGCCACCCATGTACACTCCTCTACACCCCTCTGTCACCCATGTACACTTATCTACACCCCTCTGTCCCCCATTTACACTCCTCTACACCTTCTGTCACCCATGTACACTCCTCTACACCCCACTTTCACGCATGTACTCTCCTCTACACCAATCTGTCACCACCCTCTACACCCCTCTGCCACCCATGTACACTCCTCTACACCCCTCTGTACACTCCTCTACACCCCTCTGTCACCAATGTACACTCCTCTACACCCCTCTGTCACCCCTGTACACCCATCTGTCTCCCATGTACACTCCATTACACCCCTCTGCCACCCATGTACACTCCTCTACACCCCTCTGTCATCCATGTACACTCCTCTACACCCCTCGGTCATCCATGTACACTCCTCTACACCCCTCTGTCACCCATGTACACTCCTCTACACCCCTCTGTCACCCATGTACACTCCTCTACACCCCTCGGTCATCCATGTACACTCCTCTACACCCCTCTGTCACCCACATACACTCCTCTACACCCCTCTGTCACCCATGTACACTCCTCTACACCCCTCTGTCACCCATGTACACTCCTCTACACCCTTCTGTCACCCATATACACTCCCCTGTCACCCCTCTACACACCAGTCACCCATGTACACTCCTCTACACGCCACTTTCACCCATGTACACTACTCTACACCCATCTGTCACCCATATACACTCCTCTACACTCCTCTACTCCTTTGTATAGGGGATGAGATGTCTCAGGGTCGGAGTACCCCTTTAAGATGGGAATTTGCTTCTACTCCAGACAGTTCCTGACATGGACAGAGGTGTCAGCAGAAAGCACCATGATTGTGACAGAAAAGAAATCCAAAAAGAAAAGAACCTCTGGAGAATACAGCCGCTAATAAGTACTGGAAGGATTAAGATTTTTTTTTTAATAGAAGTAATTTACAAATCTGTTAAACTTTCTGGCACCAGTTGACTTACAAAATAAAAAAAAAAAAAAAAAAAAAAGTTTTCCACCAGAATACCCCTTTAAAGTACTGTGCACAACGTATATGTGGTTTATTGCTGGGGTATGCGTGCTGTTTGACAAAACATGGTGGCAGGGAAGTCTGACCATGAGGCTATTTGGTAATAAACAGGTAATAGCATGAGGGACTTATTCTATGACCATTACATTGTTGGGTCTACATCAGGGGTCTCAAACTGGTGGCCCTCCAGGTGTTGCAAAACTTTAAAGGAGTAGTCCAGTGGTGACTCAGTGGTGAACAACTTATCCCCTATCTTAAGAATAGGGGATAAGTTGCAGATCACGGGGGTCCGACTGCTGGGGCCCCCTGCGATCTCCTGTACGGAGCCCCGACCGCCCGCGGGAAGGGGGCGTGTCGACCTCCGCACGAAGCAGCGGCCGACACGTACCTCAATACAACTTTATGGCAGAGCCGAAGCGCTGCCTTCGGCAATCTCCGGCTCTGCCATAGAGATGTATTGAGGGGGCATGTCGGACGCCGCTTCGTGCGGGGGTTGACACCCGCTATCTGGCCAGAGAGCAGGGGCCCCGTACAGAGAGATCGCAGGGGGCCCCAGCGGTCGGACCCCCGGCGATCTCAAACTTATCCCCTATCCTTAGTATAGGGGATAAGTTTTTCACCACTCGACTACCCCTTTAACTCCCAGCATTCCCGACAACCATTATCTGCAAAAAATGTCTGTCTGGGCATGTGCAGGCATGCTGGGAGTTGAAGTTTTGCATCATCTGGAGGGCCACCAGTTTGAGACCCGTGGTCTATATGCTTATTTTAAAATAGGCGGAAAGTGATGACTGTGTACTGCCGGTGTGAGCTGTGACATCAGCATTCGTGGCTTGTGTGAGGACACACCACTGGTGGAGAGATGTGAGAGCGACATCAGCCACCATAGAGCCACATGGAGCGACATCAGCCACCAGGCCAGTATTTTACCGGCACAACCTTTATTTTGCCGACCCTGCCGGTATTTTTATATAAAAAATACTGGCAATGCAATGGTCGGTATTTATCCAACCAATCCGACTCCTGGAATGGATCCAACCAATCAGATTCCCGGAATGTTGCACCATATAATATATCAGTGTTTCCCAACCAGAGCGCCTCCAGTTGTTGCAAAACTGCAACTTCCAGCATGCCCGGACAGCCGTTGGCTGTCCGGGCATGCTGGGAGTTGCAGTTTTGCGACAGCTGGAGGCACCCCTGGTTGGGAAACACTGGTTTAGGCTGGGTTCACATCACGTTTTTACCATACTATTTTAAATCGTTTTTTCTAAAGAAAATCGTATGGCAAAAAAACGGATGGAACAGTACGGGAAAAAGTAAACCGTATGCGTTTTTAAACCGTATACTGTTTTTAAAAGTGCATACAGTTCAATCCATTTTTTTTTTTTTTTTTTTTAAATCCCCATACGTTTTTGAAAATGTTGTCCATTTTTAATGGGAGGGATATTGGGTGGGGACTTTAGGGTGCAAATGCACATGTGCAAAGTAAAAACCGTATATGTTTTCACGTATGGAACCGTATACATGTGCGTTTTCCATTGACGTCCATTTAGAAAAAAAAACGTATGTGGTTGCAGTACGGTTTTTAAACCGGAGTCAAAACTGTGGTTGACTACGATTTTGTTTCCAGTTTAATAACCGTACTGCAACCACATACGTTTTTTTTTAACATGGAAGTCAATGGAAAACGCACATGTATACGGTTCCATACGGGAAAACATACAGTATTTTTTTGCACATGCGCGTTTGCATCCTAAAGTCCCCACCCAACACCCCTCCTATTAAAAATGTACAAAATTTTCGGAACTGTATGCACTTTTAAAAACAGTATACAGTTTAAAAATGCATACGGTTTACTTTTTTCCCATACTGTTCCATCCGTTTTTTTGCCATACGGTTTTCTTTAGAAAAACGGATTGAAAACAGTCTGGCAAAAACGTGATGTGAACTCAGCCTTAGAGAGGACAGCAGAAGAGACAGCTGGAGCCGGGGGACAGACAAGTACTATCCGTGACATGAATAGCACCTGAATAAGAATTGCTGAAGCAGCACAGGGACTACAGAGTGTTAACCCTGAAGTAGGATCATCTGAGAGAGATTAAGAGGTTGTATTATAATAGTCTGCCCCTGCTACGAGGGCCTAGAACTAGTATTAAGATATTGAGCCCTCGGCTATGAGAACATTTGATCTGTCTTAGGCTGCATTCACACTTTGTATTTACATTACAGGTGCCAGATACGGCTGGGGGAGGGGCAAACCCGGCTCTCTCGTACCCCAGCTGGACCAGCAGTGAACTCCATTTACTTTAATGAGCCGACCGGAGTCAAACGGTGACTCCGATCGGCTCATTTTTGACCCGTATGCGGTTTCCTGACCGGACCTAGAACCGTAATTCTGCTGCTCAGCAGCAGCGTGAGTTAACTCTTTCCTTGCTGGGCTCCTGGATGGTATACCTGGGTACACTATGCACCCCAGTATTCTATACAGCTGGCGTAGGTAAGTAGTGATGCTCTGCACCCTGTATACGCTATATATCACTCCTCACCTCCTTACACTCTGTGGACCGGGCGCTCTGCATCCGACCCATGGAGTGGTGCCTGAAGGCAGTAAAAAAAATTGCCACAGGATACAAAAATTATTGTTTCCACACACCAGCAAAAACGCAAGAAAAGAACACAAGAAAAACTGAAAAAACGCAGGAAAAAGCTGTGAGTCTTTCTGGCGTTTTTACTGGTGAACAAAAAACCTCAATAAAATCCGAGTGTCAAAGCAATAGAACAAAATCCCTACGTCCATTTTTCCTGTGAGGTGCAGCTCAGGTGTCCAAATAGAACTGTCTGGAGATTTAGAACTTTGAACAAAATTTATCCTGTGCCTTGCAATTGCACCAAATTTAGACCAACCAAAACAATCTACAAAAAACATGTACCTACAACAAGGATAAATTTCCCCCAATGTATATGTGTGATTGTGTATATGTAGTAAAGCTGAGTGTGAGTGTGTGTATATGCAGTAGTGCTGAGTGAGTGTGTGTATATGTAGCTGTAGCCGAGTGTGTGATTGTGTATATGCAGCAGAGCTGAGTGTGTGATCAGGTGTATGTAGCAGAGCTGAGTGTGTGATTGTGTAAATGCAGTAGAGCTGAGTGTGAGTGTGTGTATATGCAGTAGTGCTGAGTGAGTGTGTGTATATGTAGCTGTAGCTGACTGTGTGATTGTGTTTATGCAGCAGAGCTGAGTGTGTGATCAGGTGTATGTAGCAGAGCTGAGTGTGTGATTGTGTAAATGCAGCAGAGCTGAGTGTGTGATTGTGTATATGTAGCAGAGCTGAGTGTGTGATTTTGTAAATGCAGTAGAGCTGAGTGAGTGATCAGGTGTACGTAGCAGAGTTGAGTGTGTGCGTGGTCATGCTTATACATAATCACACATTCAGCTCTGCTCCATACACATGTCGCACGCTAATTTCTGCTACATGTACATCATCACACACTCAGCTCTGGTACATGTACACAGTGTTTACCAACCAGGGTACATCCAGCTTTTGCAAAACGGCAAATGCCAGCATGCCAAGTTTTGCAACACTTGGAGACATTCTGGTTGGTAAACACTGATATAGAGGTAAGGGGACAGATTGTTCAGCAAAATTACATATTTTTTAAACCCAGACATTCTGTGTGAGATTCTCAAAAACTAATGTAATTTCTGTTCCAGCGATATTATTCACACCTTTTTTTTCTCCTCACATTTTCAAAGGTCTCTTGTGCTGCTTTGAAAATATGTGAAAATTCATTTTCGCACCCCAATTTTTTTTTTGCAGCCATATTGGATTTTTGTTGCGCCACATTTTACATCCCAGAAAATTCTGGCAGAAACATCTCACAAAATATTCCATGGTTTCTAGTGCTCAGTGATAACTGTATAAATAAAACATTTCTGAGCTTAAATGTGAGTGCAGGAGCATTGACCTAGAAAAAGATAAAATTAAAAAAATATATATATAATTTTTAATACCATTTTTCAATAATAATTTTTTTTAATTTTTTTTTTTATAATTACTTACCATATTTTTCGCCCTATAGGACGCTCCGGCATATAAGACGCACCCTATTTTAAATGAGTAAAATCTAGAATACAATGTAAAGTACAGCCATTGGCTGTCCGGGCATGCCAGGAGTTGCAGTTTTGCAACATCTGGAGGTCCGCAGGTTGAAGACCACTGGTATAGGAGGTAATACTCTCGTGTCCCCGCCGCTCCGGACCGGTCACCGCTCGTCACCGCTGCCCTGGATGTCGCCCTCCATCGCTGTCGACACATCCCCGGGGTGTGCCCTTCGCTCTGGAATGTCTCTGCTGCCTGGTATCCTCCCTCTCCGTAGCCGCCATCGCGTTGCTCCTATTGGAGCGACGACGTGATGACGACAAAGGAGAGCGCCGTTCATGCAGGGGATCCGGGCACGGAGCAGACACCGAGGGGGCCGATAAGGTCCCTCCCAATGCAGCCGGCTTAGTGTCACTTTCGCTTCAGACACGGCGGTCAGCTTTGATCGCCGCGTCTGAAGGGTTAATACAGGGCATCATCGCGATCGGTGATGTCCTGTATTAGCCGTGGGTCCCGGCCATTGATGGCCGCAGGGACCACCACGATAGGTGTGTATTCGCCGTATAAGACGCACCAACTTTTCCCCCCAAGTTTTGGGGAAGAAAAAGTGCAACTTATACGGCAAAAAATACGGTATGCTTTGTACCATATGCACTATATCTCTGCACTTTTTATATCTTTTGTATTGCATGCTCTATATATTCTTGCACTCTGCAGGCACTGCTCCTATCCATTTGGATTTAGTATACATCATTCCTGCACACTAATCAATATTCAGTTATACACTTCTATAAATATATTTTTATACAAAAATACTTTTCTCCTTGTTGTATATGTTGCATGCACTATTTATTTGTTTTACCATTATACATGTGATCACATCCTTGTCATTTTTTTATGCTTTCATATGCCCCCGGATTATTATTATTATTATAATCATTATTGCTATTATCTCTAATGTATTTGCATTATTTATAGCCATGTTATTGCCTTCACAGTCCACAGTCAGTTCTCCCACTATAGATTTTCATTCTTTGTATTATTTAGCCCTGGGTCCGATGTTCAGCTTATTTTGTATATCCCTCTATTAGCGGCGATCTGCGGCCATTTTGGGGAAGCTTGTCTTTCCCCCTAGAATTATTTCGTGCACGCATGCGCAGTATGAGTGACTGTGGCCATGTTTTCGTGGCCGCACAAGCTCTATAATGTGAATGCGCGTTGCGTGCTCCATCACACGAGTGCCGCGGTGTCCAATGTCACTTCCGACCCAACGGCTTACTATTTGGACAGGTGTGTTATTCCTTTTCTATTGGGTCCCTATTCTATAAATACCGTACCTGTAGCCATTATTTGCAGCCAAATTTTTTAACATATATTGATATATATTTATGTTATTGCGTCTATTATGTACATTTTTAGAATCATGTTCTTTTATTAATAAAAAATATATATTTTCATACATCGATTTGTACTTTATTTGGTGTCGCGGTTACAATGTGTTACGCTTTTGGTGTTTGTAGGTATATATGTAGAAGGAATAAGTTGCAATATATAGGGGGAAAAAGAAACATGAGGATTGGGGTGCAGGTGACTACTCCCAATGAAGCAGAGCTGTAGTGTTCTGATCAATCCGGGAGCTGTGTATTCTTCCCCCACCATCACTTTCCTCCTCCTCCTATTCTCAAAAATGAGGAATCCTCCTGCCAGAATACCCAAATCTGTAGATGACGATGGACTTTGTCAGAATTTTACTAATATTTGTATTTATATTTGTATATTATATTTATTTGTCTTCTATGTTATAAAGTGACGTTCCTTCCCACCCAAATACCCAGTCCTCCGTATAAAGTCACCGCCCCCCCAAAAAACACCCTACACCCAGAGTTTTCTATACCTTTATTTAATAATAAAAAGCTTATTTCACCCTATAAAACAAATAGATGTAAATGTCCATGTCTACACCTGTCCTCAGAGCAGTGACATTCCGTATGACATCACACATGTGACTTCACAAATGGTGATAGCTGGAAAAAGAGGTGCAGAGCCCCAGAGGCCTTACTCTGAGGACTGCAATCTAGCGAGCACTAGTGTTTCTATATTGTTTCCTTGCGCTTTTTATTTTATCATGATTCGAGGGGACCACATCAGCAGGGATGAGGTCAATTTGGCCTGTAGCATGTGCTGGACAGTTACCATCCTCCTGGGTTCCCTCTTCACCACCGGCCCGAGTTTCTGGTTTGAAATCACCAGCAACCAACCGAGCCGGAATATCACCTCCAGCCACCTGCAAGGGCAGAACGATACCATCAGAGATCTGCCCAGCTTGAATACTACCAGCAGCGACATGAAGTGTCCCATCTGGACGAGGACCAGGATCAGAAAGATCACCCCTGTCCTGGTGAGTAATCAAACCTCTGCCAGCAGCGACATGAAGTGTCCCATCTGGACCAGGACCAGGACCAGAAAGATCACCCCTGTCCTGGGGAATAATGACACCACTGCCAGCAGCGACACGATCAGCTGGGATTCCATTACCAACAACCTGCAGAGCGGGGCGGCCATCATCAAAAACTATCTTGGCTGGATCAGCACTTATGGTGACCTGATCATCTCCCTGCTATGCTATATCCCCATCGATAACAACCTGCTGGACCGGTTCATAGATGCTGTTGACGATCTGATCTCGTTTGCTAGTACCATCAGTGACCTGCTGTCCTGGATAGACACCACCACTGAATTGGTATTCTGGATCCCCACCATCACCAGCAGTTCCCTGCTTGCCTGGATGAACCCAGTCAATGAGTTGGTGACCTGGATTAGCACCAGCAGCACTATAGAGCTTCTCTACGTGATCTGTAACCCCACCGCCATCAGCTGGATCGGCTTCATCAGTGACAGGCTCACCTGGATCGCCATCACACTTCAGCTTCTGACGTGGGTTATGCCAAGGGGGATAGTGACCAGCATCACCGGACCGATGGACTATATTAACTCGGTCAGACAGTTCCTGGGACGGGTCACCATTGCCATCCTAATTGTCAATATCCCCGAGATAAGAGGTGTCATTAACGTCATCACCAGTATACTATGGGTATTCTTCACCAACCTGTATGTATGAACACTGGAAAAGATGAATAAACATTTTTATTTGACAAATATTCCGATTGATGTAATTATTGTTATAATAATAGACAAAGTGGGGAATTTATTATAGATCAGCGTTTTATATGTCAGTGAGAAACAAAGTAGTAGAGTAAGATGCCCAGGGCCGGGTTTAGGCTCAGTGAGGCCCTAGGCAAAATCAAAAGTGGTGCCCAAAAGTCATAATGGTGCACTAACCAGATTTTAACATTTTTGGTCACTTCAAATACTATAAAAATATCTAAAAAGCAATTGAGAAGTCCCATCAAACAAAAAAAGCACCGATAAAAACTACAAATCACAACGCAAAAAATGACCTCATACATCCCCATATACAGAAAAATAAGAGTTATAGGGATCAGAATAGTACAATTTTATATTTTTGTATAGTCCCCCACATTAGGTAAGCAGTATGATCCCCCACATTAGGTAGACAGTATAGTACCCCCAACATTAGGTAAAGAGTATAGCTCCCCCACATTAGGTTGGCAGTATAGTTCCCCCCATATTAGGTGCAGTATAGTCCCCAACATTAGGTGCAGTATATTTCCCCCACATTAGGTGCAGTCTACAGTAGTCCCCCCACATTAGGTGCAGTATACAGTAGTACTCCACATTAGGTGCAGTATAAAGTAGTTCCCCACATTAGGTGCAGTATACAGTAGTCCCCCACATTAGGTGCAGTATACAGTAATCCCCCACATTAGGTGCAGTATACAGTAGTTCCCCACATTAGGGGCAGTATACAGTAGTCCCCCCACATTAGGTGCAGTATACAGTAGTTCCCCCACATTAGGTGCAGTATACAGTAGTTCTCCCACATTAGGTGCAGTATACAGTAGTCCCCCACATTGGGTGCAGTATACATACTGTAGTCCCCCACATTAGTTGCAGTATAAAGTAGTTCCCCACATTAGGTGCAGTATACAGTAGTCCCCCACATTAGATGCAGTATACATACAGTAGTCCCCCACATTAGGTGCAGTATAAAGTAGTTCCCCACATTAGGTGCAGTATACAGTAATTCCCCCACATTAGGTGCAGTATAAAGTAGTCTCTCACGTTAGGTGCAGTATACAGTAGTCCCTCACTTTAGGTGCAGCATACAGTAGTCCCCCACATTAGGTGCAGTATAAAGTAGTTCCCCACATTAGGTGCAGTATACAGTAGTCCCCCCAAAATAGGTACAGTATAAAGTAGTTCCCCACATTAGGTGCAGTATACATACAGTAGTCCCCCACATTAGGCGCAGTAAAAAGTAGTTCCCCACATTAGGTGCAAAATACAGCAGTCCCCCACATTAGGTGCAGTATACAGTGGTTCCCCCATCTTAGGTGAAGTATACAGTAGTCCTCCACATTAGGTGCAGTATACATACAGTAGTCCCCCACATTAGGTGCAGTAAAAAGTAGTTCTCCACATTAGGTGCAGTATACAGTAGTCCCCCACATTAGGTGCAGTATACAGTAGTCCCCCACATTAGGTGCAGTATACAGTAGCCCCCGACATTAGGTGCTGTATACAGTAGTCCCCCACATTAGGTGCAGTATACAGTAGTTACCACACATTAGGTGCAGTATACAGTAGTCCCCCACATTAGGTGCAGTATACAGTAGTCCCCCACATTAGGTGCAGTATACAGTAGTCCCCCACATTAGGTGCAGTATACAGTAGTTCTCCACATTAGGTGCAGTATACAGTAGTCCCCCACATTAGGTGCAGTATAAAGTAGTTCCCCACATTAGGTGCAGTATACAGTAGTCCCCCACAATAGGTGCAGTATGCATACAGTAGTCCTCCACATTAGGTGCAGTATAAAGTAGTTCCCCACATTAGGTGTAGTATAAAGTAGTCCCCCACATTGGGTGCAGTATACATACAGTAGTTCCCCTCATTAGGTGCAGTATAAAGTAGTTCCCCACATTAGGTGCAGTATAAAGTAGTCTCACACATTAGGTGCAGTATACATACAGTAGTCCCCCACATTAGGTGCAGTATACAGTAGTCCCCCACATTAGGTGCAGTATACAGTAGTCCCGCACATTTGGTGCAGTATACAGTAGTCCCCCACATAAGTTGCAGTATACAGTAGTTCCTCCACATTAGGAGCAATATACAGTAGTCCCACACATTAGGTGCAGTATACAGTAGTCCCCCACATTAGGAGCAGTATACAGTCGTCCCCCACATAAGTTGCAGTATACAGTCGTCCCCCACATTAGGTGCAGTATACATACAGTAGTCCCCCACATTAGGTGCAGTATACATACAGTAGTCCCACACATTAGGTGCAGTATACAGTAGTCCCCCACAGTAGGTGCAGTATAAAGTAGTTCCCCACATTAGGTGCAGTATACAGTAGTCCCACACATTAGGTGCAGTATACAGTAGTCCCCCACATTAGGAGCAGTATACAGTAGTCCCACACATTAGGTGCAGTATAAAGTAGTCCCCCACATTAGGTGCAGTATACAGTAGTCCCCCACATTAGGTGCAGTATACAGTAGTCCCCCACATTAGGTGCAGTATACAGTAGTCCCCCACATTAGGTGCAGTATAAAGTAGTTCCCCACATTAGGTGCAGAATACAGTAATCCCACACATTAGGTGCAGTATACAGTAGTCCCCCACATTAGGAGCAGTATACAGTAGTCCCCCACATAAGTTGCAGTATACAGTAGTCCCCCACATTAGGTGCAGTATACATACAGTAGTCCCCCACATTAGTTGCAGTATAAAGTAGTTCCCCACATTAGGTGCAGTATACAGTAGTCCCCCACATTAGGTGCAGTATAAAGTAATTCCCCACTTTAGGTGCAGTATACAGTAGTTACCCCACATTAGGTGCAGTATAAAGTAGACCCCCACATTAGGTGCAGTATACAATAGTCCCCCACATTAGGTGCAGTATAAATTAGTTCCCCTCATTAGGTGCATTATACAGTAGTTCCCCCACATTAGGAGCAATATACAGTAGTCCCACACATTAGGTGCAGTATACAGTAGTCCCACACATTAGGTGCAGTATACAGTAGTCCCCCACATTAGGTGCAGTATAAAGTAGTTCCCCACATTAGGTGCAGTATACAGTAGTCCCACACATTAGGTGCAGTATACAGTAGTCCCCCACATTAGGAGCAGTATACAGTAGTCCCCCACATAAGTTGCAGTATACAGTAGTCCCCCACATTAGGTGCAGTATACATACAGTAGTCCCCCACATTAGTTGCAGTATAAAGTAGTTCCTCACAATAGGTGCAGTATACAGTAGTCCCCCACATTAGGTACAGTATAAAGTAGTTCCCCACATTAGGTGCACTATACAGTAGTTACCCCACATTAGGTGCAGTATAAAGTAGTCCCCCACATTAGGTGCAGTATACAATAGTCCCCCACATTAGGTGCAGTATAAAGTAGTTACCCTCATTAGGTGCAGTATACAGTAGTCCCCCACATTAGGTGCAGTATAAAGTAGTTACCCTCATTAGGTGCATTATACAGTAGTCCCCCACATTAGGTGCAGTATACATTAGTCCCACTCATTAGGTGCAGTATACAGTAGTCCCACACATTAGGTGCAGTATACAGTAGTCCCCCACATTAGGTGCAGTATAAAGTAGTTCCCCACATTAGGTGCAGTATACAGTAGTCCCACACATTAGGTGCAGTATACAGTAGTCCCCCACATTAGGAGCAGTATACAGTAGTCCCCCACATAAGTTGCAGTATAGAGTAGTCCCCCACATTAGGTGCAGTATACATACAGTAGTCCCCCACATTAGTTGCAGTATAAAGTAGTTCCTCACAATAGGTGCAGTATACAGTAGTCCCCCACATTAGGTACAGTATAAAGTAGTTCCCCACATTAGGTGCACTATACAGTAGTTACCCCACATTAGGTGCAGTATAAAGTAGTCCCCCACATTAGGTGCAGTATACAGTAGTCCCCCACATTAGGTGCAGTATAAAGTAGTTCCCCACATTAGGTGCAGTATACATTAGTCCCACTCATTAGGTGCAGTATACAGTAGTCCCCCACATTAGGTACAGTATAAAGTAGTTCCCCACATTAGGTGCACTATACAGTAGTTACCCCACATTAGGTGCAGTATAAAGTAGTCCCCCACATTAGGTGCAGTATACAGTAGTCCCCCACATTAGGTGCAGTATAAAGTAGTTCCCCACATTAGGTGCAGTATACAGTAGTCCCCCACATTAGGTGCAGTATACAGTAGTCCCCCACATTAGGTGCAGTATACAGTAGTTCTCCACATTAGGTGCAGTATACAGTAGTCCCCCACATTAGGTGCAGTATAAAGTAGTTCCCCACATTAGGTGCAGTATACAGTAGTCCCCCACAATAGGTGCAGTATGCATACAGTAGTCCTCCACATTAGGTGCAGTATAAAGTAGTTCCCCACATTAGGTGTAGTATAAAGTAGTCCCCCACATTAGGTGCAGTATACATACAGTAGTCCCCCACATTAGGTGCAGTATACAGTAGTCCCCCACATTAGGTGCAGTATACAGTAGTCCCGCACATTTGGTGCAGTATACAGTAGTCCCCCACATTAGGTGCAGTATACAGTAGTTCCTCCACATTAGGAGCAATATACAGTAGTCCCACACATTAGGTGCAGTATACAGTAGTCCCCCACATTAGGAGCAGTATACAGTCGTCCCCCACATAAGTTGCAGTATACAGTCGTCCCCCACATTAGGTGCAGTATACATACAGTAGTCCCCCACATTAGGTGCAGTATACATACAGTAGTCCCACACATTAGGTGCAGTATACAGTAGTCCCCCACAGTAGGTGCAGTATAAAGTAGTTCCCCACATTAGGTGCAGTATACAGTAGTCCCACACATTAGGTGCAGTATACAGTAGTCCCCCACATTAGGTGCAGTATACATAAAGTAGTCCCCCACATTAGGTGCAGTATACATACAGTAGTCCCACACATTTGGTGCAGTATACAGTAGTCCCCCACATTAGGTGCAGTATAAAGTAGTTCCCCCACATTAGGTGCAGTATACAGTAGTCCCACACATTAGGTGCAGTATACAGTAGTCCCCCACATTAGGAGCAGTATACAGTAGTCCCCCACATAAGTTGCAGTATACAGTAGTCCCCCACATTAGGTGCAGTATACATACAGTAGTCCCCCACATTAGGTGCAGTATAAAGTAGTTCCCCACATTAGGTGCAGTATAAAGTAGTCCCCCACATTAGGTGCAGTATACATACAGTAGTCCCCCACATTAGGTGCAGTATACATACAGTAGTCCCACACATTAGGTGCAGTATACATAAAGTAGTCCCCCACATTAGGTGCAGTATACATACAGTAGTCCCACACATTAGGTGCAGTATACAGTAGTCCCACACATTAGGTGCAGTATACATAAAGTAGTCCCCCACATTAGGTGCAGTATACATACAGTAGTCCCACACATTAGGTGCAGTATAAAGTAGTTCCCCCACATTAGGTGCAGTATAAAGTAGTTCCCCCACATTAGGTGCAGTATACAGTAGTCCCACACATTAGGTGCAGTATACAGTAGTCCCCCACATTAGGAGCAGTATACAGTAGTCCCCCACATAAGTTGCAGTATACAGTAGTCCCCCACATTAGGTGCAGTATACATACAGTAGTCCCCCACATTAGGTGCAGTATAAAGTAGTTCCCCACATTAGGTGCAGTATAAAGTAGTCCCCCACATTAGGTGCAGTATACAGTAGTCCCACACATTAGGTGCAGTAGACAGTAGTGCCCCACATTAGGTGCAGTATACAGTAGTCCCCCACATTAGGTGCAGTATACAGTAGTCCCCCACATTAGGTGCAGTATAAAGTAGTTCCCCACATTAGGAGCAGTATCCAGTAGTTACAACACATTAGGTGCAGTATAAAGTAGTTCCCCTCATTAGGTACAGTATAAAGTAGTTCCCCACATTAGGTGCAGTATACAGTAGTCCCCCACATTAGGTGCAGTATACAGTAGTCCCACACATTAGGTGCAGTATACAGTAGTACCCCACATTAGGTGCGGTATAAAGTAGTTCCCCACATTAGGTGCAGTATACAGTAGTCCCACATATCAGGTGCAGTATACAGTAGTCCCCCACATTAGGAGCAGTATACAGTAGTCCCCCACATAAGTTGCAGTATACAGTAGTCCCCCACATTAGGTGCAGTATACATACAGTAGTCCCCCACATTAGGTGCAGTATAAAGTAGTTCCCCACATTAGGTGCAGTATAAAGTAGTCCCCCACATTAGGTGCAGTATACATACAGTAGTCCCCCACATTAGGTGCAGTATACATACAGTAGTCCCACACATTAGGTGCAGTATACATAAAGTAGTCCCCCACATTAGGTGCAGTATACATACAGTAGTCCCACACATTAGGTGCAGTATACAGTAGTCCCACACATTAGGTGCAGTATACATAAAGTAGTCCCCCACATTAGGTGCAGTATACATACAGTAGTCCCACACATTAGGTGCAGTATAAAGTAGTTCCCCCACATTAGGTGCAGTATAAAGTAGTTCCCCCACATTAGGTGCAGTATACAGTAGTCCCACACATTAGGTGCAGTATACAGTAGTCCCCCACATTAGGAGCAGTATACAGTAGTCCCCCACATAAGTTGCAGTATACAGTAGTCCCCCACATTAGGTGCAGTATACATACAGTAGTCCCCCACATTAGGTGCAGTATAAAGTAGTTCCCCACATTAGGTGCAGTATAAAGTAGTCCCCCACATTAGGTGCAGTATACAGTAGTCCCACACATTAGGTGCAGTAGACAGTAGTGCCCCACATTAGGTGCAGTATACAGTAGTCCCCCACATTAGGTGCAGTATACAGTAGTCCCCCACATTAGGTGCAGTATAAAGTAGTTCCCCACATTAGGAGCAGTATACAGTAGTTACAACACATTAGGTGCAGTATAAAGTAGTCCCCCATATTAAGTGTAGTATCCAGTAGTCCCCCACATTAGTTGCTGTATAAAGTAGTTCCCCTCATTAGGTACAGTATAAAGTAGTTCCCCACATTAGGTGCAGTATACAGTAGTCCCCCACATTAGGTGCAGTATACAGTAGTCCCACACATTAGGTGCAGTATACAGTAGTACCCCACATTAGGTGCGGTATAAAGTAGTTCCCCACATTAGGTGCAGTATACAGTAGTCCCACATATCAGGTGCAGTATACAGTAGTCCCCCACATTAGGAGCAGTATACAGTAGTCCCCCACATAAGTTGCAGTATACAGTAGTCCCCCACATTAGGTGCAGTATACATACAGTAGTCCCCCACATTAGGTACAGTATAAAGTAGTTCCCCACATTAGGTGCAGTATACAGTAGTCCCCCACATTAGGTGCAGTATACAGTAGCCCCCCACATTAGGTGCAGTATACAGTAGTCCCCCACATTAGGTGCAGTATACAGTAGTTACCACACATTAGGTGCAGTATACAGTAGTCCCCCACATTAGGTGCAGTATACAGTAGTCCCCCACATTAGGTGCAGTATACAGTAGTCCCCCACATTAGGTGCAGTATACAGTAGTTCTCCACTTTAGGTGCAGTATACAGTAGTCCCCCACATTAGGTGCAGTATACAGTAGTCCCCCACATCAGGTGCAGTATACAGTAGTCCCCCACAATAGGTGCAGTATGCATACAGTAGTCCTCCACATTAGGTGCAGTATGCATACAGTAGTCCTCCACATTAGGTGCAGTATACAGTAGTCTCTCACATTAGGTGCAGTATAAAGTAGTTCCCCACATTAGGTGTAGTATAAAGTAGTCCCCCACATTGGATGCAGTATACATACAGTAGTTCCCCTCATTAGGTGCAGTATAAAGTAGTTCCCCACATCAGGTGCAGTATAAAGTAGTCTCACACATTAGGTGCAGTATACATACAGTAGTCCCCCACATTAGGTGCAGTATACAGTAGTCCCCCACATTAGGTGCAGTATACAGTAGTCCCGCACATTTGGTGCAGTATACAGTAGTCCCCCACATTAGGTGCAGTATACAGTAGTCCCTCACTTTAGGTGCAGTATACATACAGTAGTCCCCCACATTAGGTGCAGTATACAGTAGTCCCCCACATTAGGAGCAGTATACAGTAGTCCCCCACATAAGTTGCAGTATACAGTCGTCCCCCACATTAGGTGCAGTATACATACAGTAGTCCCCCACATTAGTTGCAGTATAAAGTAGTTCCCCACATTAGGTGCAGTATACAGTAGTCTCCCACATTAGGTGCAGTATAAAGTAATTCCCCACATTAGGTGCAGTATACAGTAGTTACCCCACATTAGGTGCAGTATAAACTAGACCCCCACATTAGGTGCAGTATACAGTAGTCCCCCACATTAGGTGCAGTATAAAGTAGTTCCCCTCCTTAGGTGCAGTATACAGTAGTTCCCCCACATTAGGAGCAATATACAGTAGTCCCACACATTAGGTGCAGTATACAGTAGTCCCCCATATTAGGAGCAGTATACAGTAGTCCCCCACATAAGTTGCAGTATACAGTAGTCCCCCACATTAGGTGCAGTATACATACAGTAGTCCCCCACATTAGGTGCAGTATACATACAGTAGTCCCACACATTAGGTGCAGTATACAGTAGTCCCCCACATTAGGTGCAGTATAAAGTAGTTCCCCACATTAGGTGCAGTATACAGTAGTCCCACACATTAGGTGCAGTATACAGTAGTCACCCACATTAGGAGCAGTATACAGTAGTCCCCCACATAAGTTGCAGTATACAGTAGTCTCCCACATTAGGTGCAGTATACATACAGTAGTCCCCCACATTAGTTGCAGTATAAAGTAGTTCCTCACAATAGGTGCAGTATACAGTAGTCCCCCACATTAGGTACAGTATAAAGTAGTTCCCCACATTAGGTGCACTATACAGTAGTTACCCCACATTAGTTGCAGTATAAAGTAGTCCCCCACATTAGGTGCAGTATACAGTAGTCCCCCACATTAGGTGCAGTATAAAGTAGTTCCCCTCATTAGGTGCAGTATACAGTAGTCCCGCACATTAGGTGCATTATACAGTAGTCCCCCACATTAGGTGCAGTATACATTAGTCCCACTCATTAGGTGCAGTATACAGTAGTCCCCCACATTAGGTGCAGTATACAGTAGTCCCACACATTAGGTGCAGTATACAGTAGTTCCCCCACATTAGGAGCAATATACAGTAGTCCCACACATTAGGTGCAGCATACAGTAGTCCCCCACATTAGGAGCAGTATACTGTAGTCCCCCACATAAGTTGCAGTATACAGTAGTCCCCCACATTAGGTGCAGTATACATACAGTAGTCCCCCACATTAGTTGCAGTATAAAGTAGTTCCCCACATTAGGTGCAGTATACAGTAGTCCCCCACATTAGGTGCAGTATACAGCAGTCCCCCACATTAGGTGCAGTATAAAGTAGTTCCCCACATTAGGTGCAGTATACAGTAGTCCCCCACATTAGGTGCAGTATACAGTAGTCCCACTCATTAGGTGCAGTATACAGTAGTCCCACACATTAGGTGCAGTATACAGTAGTTCCCCCACATTAGGAGCAATATACAGTAGTCCCACACATTAGGTGCAGTATACAGTAGTCCCCCACATTAGGAGAAGTATACAGTAGTCCCCCACATAAGTTGCAGTATACAGTAGTCCCCCACATTAGGTGCAGTATACATACAGTAGTCCCCCACATTAGGTGCAGTATACATACAGTAGTCCCACACATTAGGTGCAGTATACAGTAGTCCCCCACATTAGGTGAAGTATAAAGTAGTTCCCCACATTAGGTGCAGTATACAGTAGTCCCACACATTAGGTGCAGTATACAGTAGTCCCCCACATTAGGTGCAGTATAAAGTAGTTCCCCACATTATGTGCAGTATACAGTAGTCCCACACATTAGGTGCAGTATACAGTAGTCCCCCACATTAGGAGCAGTATACAGTAGTCCCCCACATAAGTTGCAGTATACAGTAGTCCCCCACATTAGGTGCAGTATACATACAGTAGTCCCCCACATTAGTTGCAGTATAAAGTAGTTCCTCACAATAGGTGCAGTATACAGTAGTCCCCCACATTAGGTACTGTATAAAGTAGTTCCCCACATTAGGTGCACTATACAGTAGTTACCCCACATTAGGTGCAGTATAAAGTAGTCCCCCACATTAGGTGCAGTATACAGTAGTCCCCCACATTAGGTGCAGTATAAAGTAGTTCCCCTCATTAGGTGCAGTATACATACAGTAGTCCCGCACATTAGGTGCATTATACAGTAGTCCCCCACATTAGGTGCAGTATACATTAGTCCCACTCATTAGGTGCAGTATACAGTAGTCCCCCACATTAGGTGCAGTATACAGTAGTCCCACACATTAGGTGCAGTATACAGTAGTTCCCCCACATTAGGAGCAATATACAGTAGTCCCACACATTAGGTGCAGCATACAGTAGTCCCCCACATTAGGAGCAGTACACTGTAGTCCCCCACATAAGTTGCAGTATACAGTAGTCCCCCACATTAGGTGCAGTATACATACAGTAGTCCCCCACATTAGTTGCAGTATAAAGTAGTTCCCCACATTAGGTGCAGTATACAGTAGTCCCCCACATTAGGTGCAGTATACAGTCGTCCCCCACATTAGGTGCAGTATACATACAGTAGTCCCCCACATTAGTTGCAGTATATAGTAGTTCCCCACATTAGGTGCAGTATACAGTAGTCTCCCACATTAGGTGCAGTATAAAGTAATTCCCCACATTAGGTGCAGTATACAGTAGTCCCCCACATTAGGTGCAGTATACAGTAGTTACCCCACATTAGGTGCAGTATAAAGTAGACCCCCACATTAGGTGCAGTATACAGTAGTCCCCCACATTAGGTGCAGTATAAAGTAGTTCCCCTCATTAGGTGCTGTATACAGTAGTTCCCCCACATTAGGAGCAATATACAGTAGTCCCACACATTAGGTGCAGTATACAGTAGTCCCCCACATTAGGAGCAGTATACAGTAGTCCCCCACATAAGTTGCAGTATACAGTAGTCCCCCACATTAGGTGCAGTATACATACAGTAGTCCCCCACATTAGGTGCAGTATACATACAGTAGTCCCACACATTAGGTGCAGTATACAGTAGTCCCCCACATTAGGTGCAGTATAAAGTAGTTCCCCACATTAGGTGCAGTATACAGTAGTCCCACACATTAGGTGCAGTATACAGTAGTCACCCACATTAGGAGCAGTATACAGTAGTCCCCCACATAAGTTGCAGTATACAGTAGTCCCCCACATTAGGTGCAGTATACATACAGTAGTCCCCCACATTAGTGGCAGTATAAAGTAGTTCCTCACAATAGGTGCAGTATACAGTAGTCCCCCACATTAGGTACAGTATAAAGTAGTTCCCCACATTAGGTGCACTATACAGTAGTTACCCCACATTAGGTGCAGTATAAAGTAGTCCCCCACATTAGGTGCAGTATACAGTAGTCCCCCACATTAGGTGCAGTATAAAGTAGTTCCCCACATTAGGAGCAGTATACAGTAGTTACAACACATTAGGTGCAGTATAAAGTAGTCCCCCATATTAAGTGTAGTATCCAGTAGTCCCCCACATTAGTTGCTGTATAAAGTAGTTCCCCTCATTAGGTACAGTATAAAGTAGTTCCCCACATTAGGTGCAGTATACAGTAGTCCCCCACATTAGGTGCAGTATACAGTAGTCCCACACATTAGGTGCAGTATACAGTAGTACCCCACATTAGGTGCGGTATAAAGTAGTTCCCCACATTAGGTGCAGTATACAGTAGTCCCACATATCAGGTGCAGTATACAGTAGTCCCCCACATTAGGAGCAGTATACAGTAGTCCCCCACATAAGTTGCAGTATACAGTAGTCCCCCACATTAGGTGCAGTATACATACAGTAGTCCCCCACATTAGGTACAGTATAAAGTAGTTCCCCACATTAGGTGCAGTATACAGTAGCCCCCCACATTAGGTGCAGTATACAGTAGCCCCCCACATTAGGTGCAGTATACAGTAGTCCCCCACATTAGGTGCAGTATACAGTAGTTACCACACATTAGGTGCAGTATACAGTAGTCCCCCACATTAGGTGCAGTATACAGTAGTCCCCCACATTAGGTGCAGTATACAGTAGTCCCCCACATTAGGTGCAGTATTCAGTAGTTCTCCACTTTAGGTGCAGTATACAGTAGTCCCCCACATTAGGTGCAGTATACAGTAGTCCCCCACATCAGGTGCAGTATACAGTAGTCCCCCACAATAGGTGCAGTATGCATACAGTAGTCCTCCACATTAGGTGCAGTATGCATACAGTAGTCCTCCACATTAGGTGCAGTATACAGTAGTCTCTCACATTAGGTGCAGTATAAAGTAGTTCCCCACATTAGGTGTAGTATAAAGTAGTCCCCCACATTGGGTGCAGTATACATACAGTAGTTCCCCTCATTAGGTGCAGTATAAAGTAGTTCCCCACATCAGGTGCAGTATAAAGTAGTCTCACACATTAGGTGCAGTATACATACAGTAGTCCCCCACATTAGGTGCAGTATACAGTAGTCCCCCACATTAGGTGCAGTATACAGTAGTCCCGCACATTTGGTGCAGTATACAGTAGTCCCCCACATTAGGTGCAGTATACAGTAGTTCCTCCACATTAGGAGCAATATACAGTAGTCCCACACATTAGGTGCAGTATACAGTAGTCCCCCACATTAGGAGCAGTATACAGTAGTCCCCCACATAAGTTGCAGTATACAGTCGTCCCCCACATTAGGTGCAGTATACATACAGTAGTCCCCCACATTAGTTGCAGTATAAAGTAGTTCCCCACATTAGGTGCAGTATACAGTAGTCTCCCACATTAGGTGCAGTATAAAGTAATTCCCCACATTAGGTGCAGTATACAGTAGTTACCCCACATTAGGTGCAGTATAAACTAGACCCCCACATTAGGTGCAGTATACAGTAGTCCCCCACATTAGGTGCAGTATAAAGTAGTTCCCCTCCTTAGGTGCAGTATACAGTAGTTCCCCCACATTAGGAGCAATATACAGTAGTCCCACACATTAGGTGCAGTATACAGTAGTCCCCCATATTAGGAGCAGTATACAGTAGTCCCCCACATAAGTTGCAGTATACAGTAGTCCCCCACATTAGGTGCAGTATACATACAGTAGTCCCCCACATTAGGTGCAGTATACATACAGTAGTCCCACACATTAGGTGCAGTATACAGTAGTCCCCCACATTAGGTGCAGTATAAAGTAGTTCCCCACATTAGGTGCAGTATACAGTAGTCCCACACATTAGGTGCAGTATACAGTAGTCACCCACATTAGGAGCAGTATACAGTAGTCCCCCACATAAGTTGCAGTATACAGTAGTCTCCCACATTAGGTGCAGTATACATACAGTAGTCCCCCACATTAGTTGCAGTATAAAGTAGTTCCTCACAATAGGTGCAGTATACAGTAGTCCCCCACATTAGGTACAGTATAAAGTAGTTCCCCACATTAGGTGCACTATACAGTAGTTACCCCACATTAGTTGCAGTATAAAGTAGTCCCCCACATTAGGTGCAGTATACAGTAGTCCCCCACATTAGGTGCAGTATAAAGTAGTTCCCCTCATTAGGTGCAGTATACAGTAGTCCCGCACATTAGGTGCATTATACAGTAGTCCCCCACATTAGGTGCAGTATACATTAGTCCCACTCATTAGGTGCAGTATACAGTAGTCCCCCACATTAGGTGCAGTATACAGTAGTCCCACACATTAGGTGCAGTATACAGTAGTTCCCCCACATTAGGAGCAATATACAGTAGTCCCACACATTAGGTGCAGCATACAGTAGTCCCCCACATTAGGAGCAGTATACTGTAGTCCCCCACATAAGTTGCAGTATACAGTAGTCCCCCACATTAGGTGCAGTATACAGTAGTCCCCCACATTAGGTGCAGTATACAGCAGTCCCCCACATTAGGTGCAGTATAAAGTAGTTCCCCACATTAGGTGCAGTATACAGTAGTCCCCCACATTAGGTGCAGTATACAGTAGTCCCACTCATTAGGTGCAGTATACAGTAGTCCCACACATTAGGTGCAGTATACAGTAGTTCCCCCACATTAGGAGCAATATACAGTAGTCCCACACATTAGGTGCAGTATACAGTAGTCCCCCACATTAGGAGAAGTATACAGTAGTCCCCCACATAAGTTGCAGTATACAGTAGTCCCCCACATTAGGTGCAGTATACATACAGTAGTCCCCCACATTAGGTGCAGTATACATACAGTAGTCCCACACATTAGGTGCAGTATACAGTAGTCCCCCACATTAGGTGAAGTATAAAGTAGTTCCCCACATTAGGTGCAGTATACAGTAGTCCCACACATTAGGTGCAGTATACAGTAGTCCCCCACATTAGGTGCAGTATAAAGTAGTTCCCCACATTATGTGCAGTATACAGTAGTCCCACACATTAGGTGCAGTATACAGTAGTCCCCCACATTAGGAGCAGTATACAGTAGTCCCCCACATAAGTTGCAGTATACAGTAGTCCCCCACATTAGGTGCAGTATACATACAGTAGTCCCCCACATTAGTTGCAGTATAAAGTAGTTCCTCACAATAGGTGCAGTATACAGTAGTCCCCCACATTAGGTACAGTATAAAGTAGTTCCCCACATTAGGTGCACTATACAGTAGTTACCCCACATTAGGTGCAGTATAAAGTAGTCCCCCACATTAGGTGCAGTATACAGTAGTCCCCCACATTAGGTGCAGTATAAAGTAGTTCCCCTCATTAGGTGCAGTATACATACAGTAGTCCCGCACATTAGGTGCATTATACAGTAGTCCCCCACATTAGGTGCAGTATACATTAGTCCCACTCATTAGGTGCAGTATACAGTAGTCCCCCACATTAGGTGCAGTATACAGTAGTCCCACACATTAGGTGCAGTATACAGTAGTTCCCCCACATTAGGAGCAATATACAGTAGTCCCACACATTAGGTGCAGCAAACAGTAGTCCCCCACATTAGGAGCAGTACACTGTAGTCCCCCACATAAGTTGCAGTATACAGTAGTCCCCCACATTAGGTGCAGTATACATACAGTAGTCCCCCACATTAGTTGCAGTATAAAGTAGTTCCCCACATTAGGTGCAGTATACAGTAGTCCCCCACATTAGGTGCAGTATACAGTCGTCCCCCACATTAGGTGCAGTATACATACAGTAGTCCCCCACATTAGTTGCAGTATATAGTAGTTCCCCACATTAGGTGCAGTATACAGTAGTCTCCCACATTAGGTGCAGTATAAAGTAATTCCCCACATTAGGTGCAGTATACAGTAGTCCCCCACATTAGGTGCAGTATACAGTAGTTACCCCACATTAGGTGCAGTATAAAGTAGACCCCCACATTAGGTGCAGTATACAGTAGTCCCCCACATTAGGTGCAGTATAAAGTAGTTCCCCTCATTAGGTGCTGTATACAGTAGTTCCCCCACATTAGGAGCAATATACAGTAGTCCCACACATTAGGTGCAGTATACAGTAGTCCCCCACATTAGGAGCAGTATACAGTAGTCCCCCACATAAGTTGCAGTATACAGTAGTCCCCCACATTAGGTGCAGTATACATACAGTAGTCCCCCACATTAGGTGCAGTATACATACAGTAGTCCCACACATTAGGTGCAGTATACAGTAGTCCCCCACATTAGGTGCAGTATAAAGTAGTTCCCCACATTAGGTGCAGTATACAGTAGTCCCACACATTAGGTGCAGTATACAGTAGTCACCCACATTAGGAGCAGTATACAGTAGTCCCCCACATAAGTTGCAGTATACAGTAGTCCCCCACATTAGGTGCAGTATACATACAGTAGTCCCCCACATTAGTGGCAGTATAAAGTAGTTCCTCACAATAGGTGCAGTATACAGTAGTCCCCCACATTAGGTACAGTATAAAGTAGTTCCCCACATTAGGTGCACTATACAGTAGTTACCCCACATTAGGTGCAGTATAAAGTAGTCCCCCACATTAGGTGCAGTATACAGTAGTCCCCCACATTAGGTGCAGTATAAAGTAGTTCCCCTCATTAGGTGCAGTATACAGTAGTCCCGCACATTAGGTGCATTATACAGTAGTCCCCCACATTAGGTGCAGTATACATTAGTCCCACTCATTAGGTGCAGTATACAGTAGTCCCCCACATTAGGTGCAGTATACAGTAGTCCCACACATTAGGTGCAGTATACAGTAGTTCCCCCACATTAGGAGCAATATACAGTAGTCCCACACATTAGGTGCAGCATACAGTAGTCCCACACATTAGGAGCAGTATACTGTAGTCCCCCACATAAGTTGCAGTATACAGTAGTCCCCCACATTAGGTGCAGTATACATACAGTAGTCCCCCACATTAGTTGCAGTAAAAAGTAGTTCCCCACATTAGGTGCAGTATACAGTAGTCCCCCACATTAGGTGCAGTATACAGTAGTCCCCCACATTAGGTGCAGTATAAAGTAGTTCCCCACATTAGGTGCAGTATACAGTAGTCCCCCACATTAGGTGCAGTATACAGTAGTCCCACTTATTAGGTGCAGTATAGAGTAGTCCCCCACATTAGGTGCAGTATACAGTAGTCCCACACATTAGGTGCAGTATACAGTAGTTCCCCCACATTAGGAGCAATATACAGTAGTTCCACACATTAGGTGCAGTATACAGTAGTCCCCCACATTAGGAGAAGTATACAGTAGTCCCCCACATAAGTTGCAGTATACAGTAGTCCCCCACATTAGGTGCAGTATACATACAGTAGTCCCCCACATTAGGTGCAGTATACATACAGTAGTCCCACACATTAGGTGCAGTATACAGTAGTCCCCCACATTAGGTGCAGTATACATACAGTAGTCCCCCACATTAGGTGCAGTATACATACAGTAGTCCCCCACATTAGGTGCAGTATACATACAGTAGTCCCCCACATTAGGTGCAGTATACATACAGTAGTCCCCCACATTAGGTGCAGTATACATACAGTAGTCCCACACATTAGGTGCAGTATACAGTAGTCCCCCACATTAGGTGAAGTATAAAGTAGTTCCCCACATTAGGTGCAGTATACAGTAGTCCCACACATTAGGTGCAGTATACAGTAGTCCCCCACATTAGGTGCAGTATACATACAGTAGTCCCCCACATTAGGTGCAGTATACATACAGTAGTCCCCCACATTAGGTGCAGTATACATACAGTAGTCCCCCACATTAGGTGCAGTATACATACAGTAGTCCCCCACATTAGGTGCAGTATACATACAGTAGTCCCACACATTAGGTGCAGTATACAGTAGTCCCCCACATTAGGTGAAGTATAAAGTAGTTCCCCACATTAGGTGCAGTATACAGTAGTCCCACACATTAGGTGCAGAATACAGTAGTCCCCCACATTAGGTGCAGTATAAAGTAGTTCCCCACATTATGTGCAGTATACAGTAGTCCCACACATTAGGTGCAGTATACAGTAGTCCCCCACATTAGGAGCAGTATACAGTAGTCCCCCACATAAGTTGCAGTATACAGTAGTCCCCCACATTAGGTGCAGTATACATACAGTAGTCCCCCACATTAGTTGCAGTATAAAGTAGTTCCTCACAATAGGTGCAGTATACAGTAGTCCCCCACATTAGGTACAGTATAAAGTAGTTCCCCACATTAGGTGCACTATACAGTAGTTACCCCACATTAGGTGCAGTATAAAGTAGTCCCCCACATTAGGTGCAGTATACAGTAGTCCCCCACATTAGGTGCAGTATAAAGTAGTTCCCCTCATTAGGTGCAGTATACAGTAGTCCCGCACATTAGGTGCATTATACAGTAGTCCCCCACATTAGGTGCAGTATACATTAGTCCCACTCATAAGGTGCAGTATACAGTAGTCCCCCACATTAGGTGCAGTATACAGTAGTCCCACACATTAGGTGCAGTATACAGTAGTTCCCCCACATTAGGAGCAATATACAGTAGTCCCACACATTAGGTGCAGCATACAGTAGTCCCCCACATTAGGAGCAGTATACTGTAGTCCCCCACATAAGTTGCAGTATACAGTAGTCCCCCACATTAGGTGCAGTATACATACAGTAGTCCCCCACATTAGTTGCAGTATAAATTAGTTCCCCACATTAGGTGCAGTATACAGTAGTCCCCCACATTAGGTGCAGTATAAAGTAGTTCCCCACATTAGGTGCAGTATACAGTAGCCCCCCACATTAGGTGCAGTATACAGTAGTCCCACTCATTAGGTGCAGTATACAGTAGTCCCCCACATTAGGTGCAGTATACAGTAGCCCCACACATTAGGTGCAGTATACAGTAGTTCCCCCACATTAGGAGTAATATACAGTAGTCCCACACATTAGGTGCAGTATACAGTAGTCCCCCACATTAGGAGAAGTATACAGTAGTCCCCCACATAAGTTGCAGTATACAGTAGTCCCCCACATTAGGTGCAGTATACATACAGTAGTCCCCCACATTAGGTGCAGTATACATACAGTAGTCCCACACATTAGGTGCAGTATACAGTAGTCCCCCACATTAGGTGAAGTATAAAGTAGTTCCCCACATTAGGTGCAGTATACAGTAGTCCCACACACTAGGTGCAGTATACAGTAGTCCCCCACATTAGGAGCAGAATACAGTAGTCCCCCACATAAGTTGCAGTATACAGTAGTCCCCCACATTAGGTGCAGTATACATACAGTAGTCCCCCACATTAGGTGCAGTATAAAGTAGTTCCCCACATTAGGTGCAGTATAAAGTAGTCCCCCACATTAGGTGCAGTATACAGTAGTCCCCCACATTAGGTGCAGTATACAGTAGTCCCCCACATTAGGTGCAGTATACAGTAGTCCCCCACATTAGGTGCAGTATACAGTAGTCCCCCACATTAGGTGCAGTATAAAGTAGTTCCCCACATTAGGAGCAGTATACAGTAGTTACAACACATTAGGTGCAGTATACAGTAGTCCCCCACATTAGGTGCAGTATACAGTAGTCCCCCACATTAGGTGTAGTATCCAGTAGTCCCCCACATTAGTTGCTGTATAAAGTAGTTCCCCTCATTAGGTGCAGTATACAGTAGTTCCGCACATTAGGTGCAGTATACAGTAGTCCCCCCACATTAGGTGCAGTATACAGTAGTCCCCCACATTAGGTGCAGTATACAGTAGTCCCCCACATTAGGTGCAGTATAAAGTAGTTCTCCACATTAGGTGCAGTATACAGTAGTCCCCCACATTAGGTGCAGTATACAGTAGTCCCACTCATTAGGTGCAGTATACAGTAGTCCCCCACAATAGGAGCAGTATACAGTAGTCCCCCACATAAGTTGCAGTATACAGTAGTCCCCCACATTAGGTGCAGTATACATACAGTAGTCCCACACATTAGGTGCAGTATACAGTAGTCCCCCACATTAGGTGCAGTATAAAGTAGTTCCCCACATTAGGTGCAGTATACAGTAGTCCCACACATTAGGTGCAGTATACAGTAGTCCCCCACATTAGGAGCAGTATACAGTAGTCCCCCACATAAGTTGCAGTATACAGTAGTCCCCCACATTAGGTGCAGTATACATACAGTAGTCCCCCACATTAGGTGCAGTATAAAGTAGTTCCCCACATTAGGTGCAGTATACAGTAGTCCCCCACATTAGGTGGAGTATAAAGTAGTTCCCCACATTAGGTGCAGTATACAGTAGTCCCCCACATTAAGTGCAGTATACAGTAGTTACCACACATTAAGTGCAGTATACAGTTGTCCCCCACATTAGGTGCAGTATACAGTAGTCCCTCACATTAGGTGCAGTATACAGTAGTCCCCGACATTAGGTGCAGTATAAAGCAGTTCCCCACATTAGGTGCAGTATACAGTAGTCCCCCACATTAGGTGCAGTATAAATTAGTCCCCCACATTAGGTGCAGTATACAGTAATTCCCCACATTAGGTACAGTATACAGTGGTTCCCCACATTAGGTGCAGTACACAGTCCACAGTACACATACCCTTATGTCACCCATGTAAACTCCTCTACACCCCTCTGTCACCCATGTACACTCCTCTACACCCCTCAGCCTCCCATGTACACTCCTCTACATCCCACTTTGACCCATGTACACTCCTCTACACCCCTCTGTCACCCATGTATACTCCTCTACACCCCTCTGTCACCCATGTACACTCCTCTACACCCCTCTGTCACCCATGTACATTCCTCTACACCCCTCAGCCTCCCATGTACACTCTTCTACATCCCACTTTGACCCATGTACACTACTCTACACCCCTCTGCCATCCATGTACACTACTCTACACCCCTCTGCCACCCTTGTACACTCCTCTACACCCCCTGCCACCCTTGTACACTCCTCTACACCCCTCTGTCACCCATGTACACTCCTCTACACCCCTCTGTCACCCATGTACACTCCTCTACACCCCTCTGTCACCCATGTACACTCCTCTACACCCTTATGTCACCCATGTAAACACCTCCACACCCCTCTGTCACCCATGTACACTCCTCTACACCCCTCTGACACCCATATACACTCCTCTACACCCCTGTCACCCCACTGAAACCCATGTACACTCCTCTACACCCCTCTGTCACCCATGTACACTCCTCTACACCCCTCTGTCACCCATGTACACTCCTCTACACCCCTCTGTCACCCATGTACACTCCTCTACACCCCTCCGTCACCCATGTTCACTCCTCTACACCCCTCTGCCACCCATGTACACTCCTCTACACCCCTCTGTCACTCATGTACACTCCTCTTCACCCCTCTGCCAAACATATACACTCCTCTACACTCCTCTGTCACCCATGTACACTCCTCTACACCCCTCAGCCTCCCATGTACATTTCTCTACACCCCTCTGTCACCCATGTTCACTCCTCTACACCCCTCTGCCACCCATGTACACTCCTCTACACCCCTATGTCACCCATGTACACTCCTCTACACCCATCTGCCACCCATATACACTCCTCTACACCCCTTTGTCACCCATGTTCACTCCTCTACACCCCTCTGCCACCCTTGTACACTCCTCTACACCCCTATGTCACCCATGTACACTCCTTTACACCCCTCTGCCACCCATGTACACTCCTCTACACTCCTCTGTCACCCATATACACTCCTCTACACCCCTCTGTCACCCATGTACACTCCTCTACACCCCTCTGTCACCCATGTACACGCCTCTACACCCCTCTGTCACCCATGTACACTCCTCTACACCCCTCTGTCACCCATGTACACTCCTCTACACCCCTCTGCCATCCATGTACACTACTCTACACCCCTCTGCCACTCTTGTACACTCCTCTACACCCCCTGCCACCCATGTACACTCCTCTACACCCCTCTGTCACCCATGTACACTCCTCTACACCCCTCTATCACCCATGTACACTCCTCTACACCCCTCTGTCACCCATGTACACTCCTCTACACCCTTCTGTCACCCATGTAAACTCCTCTACACCCCTCTGTCACCCATGTACACTCCTCTACACCCCTCTGACACCCATATACATTCCTCTACACCCCTGTCACCCCTCTGAAACCCATGTAAACTCCTCTACACCCCTCTGTCACCCATGTACACTCCTCTATACCCCTTTGTCCCCCATGCACACTCCTCTATACCCCTCTGTCACCCATATACACTCCTCTACACCCCTCTGTCACCCATGTACACTCCTCTACACCCCTGTCACCCATGTACACTCCTCTACACCCCTATGTCACCCATGTACACTCCTCCACACCCCTCTGTCACCCATGTACACTCCTCTACACCCCTCTGTCACCCATGTACACTCGTCTACACCCCTCTGTCACCCATGTTCACTCCTCTACACCCCTCTGCCACCCATGTACACTCCTCTACACCCCTATGTCACCCATGTGCACTCCTCTACAACCCTCTATCACCCATGTACACTCCTATACACCCCTTTGTCACCCATGTACACTGCTCTACACCCCTCCGTCACTCATGTACACTCCTCTTCATCCCACTTTGACCCATGTACAGTCCTCTACACCCCTCTGCCATCCATGTACATTCCTCTACACCCCTCTGCCACCCTTGTACACTCCTCTACACCCCCTGCCACCCATGTACACTCCTCAATACCCCTCTGTCACCCATGTACACTCCTCTACACCCCTCTGTACACTCCTCTACACCCCTCTGTCACCCATGTACACTCCTCTACACCCTTCTGTCACCCATGTAAACTCCTCCACACCCCTCTGTCACCCATGTACACTCCTCTACACCCCTCTGTCACCCATGTACACTCCTCTACACCCCTCTGTCACCCATGTACACTCCTCTCCACCCCTCTGACACCCATGTACACTCCTCTACACCCCTCTGTCACCCATGTACACTCCTCTCCACCCCTCTGTCACCCATGTACACTCCTCTACACCCCTCTCACACCCATATACATTCCTCTACACCCCTCTGTCACCCATGTACACTCCTCTACACCCCTCTGACACCCATGTACACTCCTCTACACCCCTCTGTCACCCATGTACATCCCTGTCACCCCTCTACACCCCTCTGTCACCCATATACACTCCATTACACCCCTCTGCCACCCATGTACTCCCCTCTACACCCCTCTGTCACCCATGTACACTCCTCTACACCCCTCTGACACCCATGTACACTCCTCTACACCCCTCTGACACCCATATACATTCCTCTACACCCCTCTGTCACCCATGTACACTCCTCTACACCCCTCTGACACCCATGTACACTCCTCTACACCCCTCTGTCACCCATGTACACCCCTGTCACCCCTCTACACCCCTCTGTCACCCATGTACACTCCATTACACCCCTCTGCCACCCATGTACTCCCCTCTACACCCCTCTGTCACCCATGTAGACTCCTCTATACCCCTCTGACACCCATGTACACTCCTCTACACCCCTCTGTCACCCCTGTACACCCCTCTGTCACCCCTCTACACCCATCTGTCTCCCATGTACACTCCTCTATACCCCTTTGTCATCCATGTACACTCCTCTACACCCCTCTGTCATCCATGTACACTCCTCTACCCCCCTCTGTCACCCATGTACACTCCTCTACACCCCTCTGTCACCCATATACACTCCTCTACACCCTTCTGTCACCCCTCTACACTCCTCTGTCACCCCTCTACACACCAGTCACCCATGTACAGTCCTCTACACGCCCCTTTCACCCATGTACTCTCCTCTACACCCATCTGTCACCCCTGTACACCCCTCTGTCACCCCTCTACAACCATCTGTCTCCCATGTACACTCCTCTTCACCCCTCTGCCACCCATGTACACTCCTCTACACTCCTCTGTCATCCATATACACTCCTCTACACACCTCTGTCACCCATGTACATTCCTCTACACCCCTGTTACCCATGTACACACCTCTACACCCCTCTGTCACCCATGTACACTTCTCTACACCCCTCTGTCACCCATGTTCACTCCTCTACACCCCTCTGCCACCCATGTACACTCCTCTGTCACCCATGTACATTCCTCTACACCCCTCAGCCTCCTATGTACATTCCTGTACACCCCTTTGTCACCCATGTACACTCCTCTACACCCCTCTGTCACCCATGTTCACTCCTCTACACCCCTCTGCCACCCATGTACACTCCTCTACACCCCTATGTCATCCATGTACATTCCTCTACACCCCTGTTACCCATGTACACACCTCTACACCCCTCTGTCACCCATGTACACTTCTCTACACCCCTCTGTCACCCATGTTCACTCCTCTACACCCCTCTGCCACCCATGTACACTCCTCTGTCACCCATGTACATTCCTCTACACCCCTCAGCCTCCTATGTACATTCCTCTACACCCCTTTGTCACCCATGTACACTCCTCTACACCCCTCTGTCACCCATGTAAACTCCTCCACACCCCTCTGTCACCCATGTACACTCCTCTACACCCCTCTGTCACCCATGTACACTCCTCTACACCCCTCTGTCACCCATGTACACTCATCTCCACCCCTCTGACACCCATGTACACTCCTCTACACCCCTCTGTCACCCATGTACACTCCTCTCCACCCCTCTGTCACCCATGTACACTCCTCTACACCCCTCTCACACCCATATACATTCCTCTACACCCCTCTGTCACCCATGTACACTCCTCTACACCCCTCTGACACCCATGTACACTCCTCTACACCCCTCTGTCACCCATGTACATCCCTGTCACCCCTCTACACCCCTCTGTCACCCATATACACTCCATTACACCCCTCTGCCACCCATGTACTCCCCTCTACACCCCTCTGTCACCCATGTACACTCCTCTACACCCCTCTGACACCCATGTACACTCCTCTACACCCCTCTGACACCCATATACATTCCTCTACACCCCTCTGTCACCCATGTACACTCCTCTACACCCCTCTGACACCCATGTACACTCCTCTACACCCCTCTGTCACCCATGTACACCCCTGTCACCCCTCTACACCCCTCTGTCACCCATGTACACTCCATTACACCCCTCTGCCACCCATGTACTCCCCTCTACACCCCTCTGTCACCCATGTAGACTCCTCTATACCCCTCTGACACCCATGTACACTCCTCTACACCCCTCTGTCACCCCTGTACACCCCTCTGTCACCCCTCTACACCCATCTGTCTCCCATGTACACTCCTCTGTACCCCTTTGTCATCCATGTACACTCCTCTACACCCCTCTGTCATCCATGTTCACTCCTCTACCCCCCTCTGTCACCCATGTACACTCCTCTACACCCCTCTGTCACCCATATACACTCCTCTACACCCTTCTGTCACCCCTCTACACTCCTCTGTCACCCCTCTACACACCAGTCACCCATGTACAGTCCTCTACACGCCCCTTTCACCCATGTACTCTCCTCTACACCCATCTGTCACCCCTGTACACCCCTCTGTCACCCCTCTACAACCATCTGTCTCCCATGTACACTCCTCTTCACCCCTCTGCCACCCATGTACACTCCTCTACACTCCTCTGTCATCCATATACACTCCTCTACACCCCTCTGTCACCCATGTACATTCCTCTACACCCCTGTTACCCATGTACACACCTCTACACCCCTCTGTCACCCATGTACACTTCTCTACACCCCTCTGTCACCCATGTTCACTCCTCTACACCCCTCTGCCACCCATGTACACTCCTCTGTCACCCATGTACATTCCTCTACACCCCTCAGCCTCCTATGTACATTCCTCTACACCCCTTTGTCACCCATGTACACTCCTCTACACCCCTCTGTCACCCATGTTCACTCCTCTACACCCCTCTGCCACCCATGTACCTCCTCTACACCCCTATGTCACCCATGTGCACTCCTCTACACCCCTCTGCCACCCATGTACACTCCTCTACACTCCTCTGTCACCCATGTACACTCCTATACACCCCTCTGACACCCATGTACACTCCTCCACACTCCTCTGTCACCCATGTACACTCCTCTACACCCCTCTGTCACCCATGTACACTCCTCTACACCCTTCTGTCACCCATATACACTCCTCTGTCACCCCTCTACACAACAGTCACCCATGTACAGTCCTCTACACGCCACTTTCACCCATGTACACTCCTCTACACCCATCTGTCACCCATAACCCTCTACACCCCTCTGTCACCCATATACACTCTTCTACACCCATCTGCCACCCATGAACACTCCTCTACACTCCTCCGCCACCAATGTACACTCCTCTACACCCCTCTGTCACCAATGTACACTCCTCTACACCCCTCTTTCCCCCATGTACACTCCTCTACACCCATCTGTCACCCATAACCCTCTACACCCCTCTGCCACCAATGTACACTCCTCTACACCCCTCTGTCCCCCATGTACACTCCTTCACACCCCTCTGTCCCCCATGTACACTCCTCTACACCCCTCTGTCACCCATGTACACTCCTCTACACCCTTCTGTCACCCATATACACTCCCCTGTCACCCCTCTACACACCAGTCACCCATGTACACTCCTCTTCACGCCACTTTCACCCATGTACACTACTCTACACCCATCTGTCACCCATATACACTCCTCTACTCCTTTGGATAGGGGATAAGATGTCTCAGGGCCGGAGTACCCCTTTAAGATGGGAATTTGCTTCTACTCCAGACAGTTCCTGACATGGACGGAGGTGTCAGCAGAAAGCACTGTGGTCGTGACAGAAAATAAATCCAAAAAGAAAATAACCTCTGGAGAATACAGCCGCTAATAAATACTGGAAGGATTAAGATTTTTTTTTTTTAATAGAAGTAATTTACAAATCTGTTAAACTTTCTGGCACCAGTTGACGTACAAAAAAAAAAAAAGTTTTCCACCAGAATACCCCTTTAAAGTACTGTGCACAACGTATATGTGGTTTATTGCTGGGGTATGCGTGCTGTTTGACAAAACACGGTGGCAGGGGAAGTCTGACCATGAGGCTATTTGGTAGTAAACAGGTAATAGCATGAGGAACTTATTCTATGACCATTACATTGTTGGGTCTACATCAGGGGTCTCAAACTGGTGGCCCTCCAGGTGTTGCAAAACTTTAACTCCCAGCATTCCCGACAACCATTAGCTGCAGAAAATGTCTGTCTGGGCATGTGCAGGCATGCTGGGAGTTGAAGTTTTGCATCATTGAGGGCCACCAGTTTGAGACCCGTGGTCTATATGCTTATTTTAAAATAGGCGGAAAGTGATGACTGTGTACTGCCGGTGTGAGCTGTGACATCAGCATTCGTGGCTTGTGTGAGGACACACCACTGGTGGAGAGATGTGAGAGCGACATCAGCCACCATAGAGCCACATGGAGCGACATCAGCCACCAGGCCAGTATTTTACAGGCACAGCCTTTACTTTGCCGACCCTGCCGGTATTTTTATATAAAAAATACTGGCAATGCAATGGTCGGTATTTATCCAACCAATCCGACTCCTGGAATGGATCCAGCCAATCAGATTCCCGGAATATTGCACCATATACTATACCAGTGTTTCCCAACCAGAGCGCCTCCAGCTGTTGCAAAACTGAAAACTCCAGCATGCTCGGACAGCCGTTGGCTGTCCGGGCATGCTGGGAGTTGCAGTTTTGCGACAGCTGGAGGCACCCCTGGTTGGGAAACACTGGTTTAGGCTGGGTTCACATCACATTTTTACCATACTACGGATGGAACAGTACGGGAAAAAGTAAACCGTATGCGTTTTTAAACCGTATACTGTTTTTAAAAGTGCATATAGTTCCATCCATTTAAAAAAAAAAAAAAAAACATACGTTTTTGAAAATGGGAGGGATCTTGGGTGGGGACATTAGGGTGCAAATGCACATGTGCAAAGTAAAAACCGTATATGTTTTCACGTATGGAACCGTATACATGTGCGTTTTCCATTGACGTCCATTTTAAAAAAAAAAACGTATGCGGTTGCAGTACGGTTTTTACATCGGAGTCAAAACCGTGGTTGACTACGATTTTGTCTCCAGTTTAATAACCGTACTGCAATCGCATACGTTTTTTTTAACATGGAAGTCAATGGAAAACGCACATGTATACGGTTCCATACGGGAAAACATACAGTTTTTCTTTGCACATGCGCATTTGCATCCTAAAGTCCCCACCCAAGACCCCTCCCATTAAAAATGGACAACATTTTCAAAAACGGACGGAACTGTATGCACTTTTAAAAACAGTATACAGTTTAAAAATGCATACGGTTTACTTTTTTCAATACTGTTCCATCCGTTTTTTGCCATACGGTTTTCTTTAGAAAAACGGATTGAAAACAGTCTGGCAAAAACGTGATGTGAACTCAGCCTTAGAGAGGATAGCAGAAGAGACAGCTGGAGCCGGGGGACAGACAAGTACTATCCGTGACATGAATAGCACCTGAATAAGAATTGCTGAAGCAGCACAGGGACTACAGAGTGTTAACCCTGAAGTAGGATCATCTGAGAGAGATTAAGAGGTTGTACCCGGCTCTCTCGTACCCCAGCCGGACCAGCAGTGAACTCCATTTACTTTAATGAGCCGACCGGAGTCAAACGGTGACTCCGATCGGCTCATTTTTGACCCGTATGCGGTTTCCTGACCGGACCTAGAACCGTAATTCTGCTGCTTCAGCAGCATCGTGAGTTAACTCTTTCCTTGCTGGGCTCCTGGATGGTATACCTGGGTACACTATGCACCCCAGTATTCTATACAGCTGGCGTAGGTAAGTAGTGATGCTCTGCACCCTGTATACGCTATATATCACTCCTCACCTCCTTACACTCTGTGGACCGGGCGCTCTGCATCCGACCCATGGAGTGGTGCCTGAAGGCAGTAAAAAAAATTGCCACAAGATACAAAAATGATTGTTTCCACACACCAGCAAAAATGCAAGGAAAGAACACAAGAAAAACTGAATAAACGCAGGAAAAAGCTGTGAGTCTTTCTGGCGTTTTTACTGGTGAACAAAAAACCTCAATGAAATCCGAGTGTCAAAGCAATAGAACAAAATCCCTACGTCCACTTTTCCTGTGAGGTGCAGCTCAGGTGTCCAAATAGAACTGTGTGGAGATTTAGAACTTTGAACAAAATTTATCCTGTGCCTTGCAATTGCACCAAATTTAGACCAACCAAAACAATCTACAAAAAACATGTACCTACAACAAGGATAAATTTCCCCCAATGTATATGTGTGATTGTGTGTATATGTAGTAAAGCTGAGTGTGAGTGTGTGTATATGCAGTAGTGCTGAGTGAGTGTGTGTATATGTAGCTGTAGCCGAGTATGTGATTGTGTATATGCAGCAGAGCTGAGTGTGTGATCAGGTGTATGTAGCAAAGCTGAGTGTGTGATTGTGTAAATGCAGTAGAGCTGAGTGTGAGTGTGTGTATATGCAGTAGTGCTGAGTGAGTGTGTTTATATGTAGCTGTAGCTGACTGTGTGATTGTGTTTATGCAGCAGAGCTGAGTGTGTGATCAGGTGTATGTAGCAGAGCTGAGTGTGTGATTGTGTAAATGCAGTAGAGCTGAGTGTGTGATTGTGTAAATGCAGCAGAGCTGAGTGTGTGATTGTGTATATGTAGCAGAGCTGAGTGTGTGATTTTGTAAATGCAGTAGAGCTGAGTGAGTGATCAGGTGTACGTAGCAGAGTTGAGTGTGTGCGTGCTAGTGCTTATACATAATCACACATTCAGCTCTGCTCCATACACATGTCGCACACTAATTTCTGCTACATGTACATGATCACACACTCAGCTCTGGTACATGTACACAGTGTTTACCAACCAGGGTACCTCCAGCTTTGGCAAAACTGCAACTACCAGCATGCCAAGTTTTGCAACACTTGGAGACATTCTGGTTGGTAAACACTGATATAGAGGTAAGGGGACAGATTGTTCAGCAAAATTACATATTTTTTAAACCCAGATATTCTGTGGGAGATTCTCAAAAACTTATGTAATTTCTGTTCCAGCGATATGATTCACACCTTTTTTTTCTCCTCACATTTTCAAAGGTCTCTTGTGCTGCTTTGAAAATATGTGAAAATTCATTTTCGCACCTCAATTTTTTTTTTTTGCAGCCATATTGGATTTTTTTTGCGCCAAATTTTACATCCCAGAAAATTCTTGCAGAAACATCTCACAAAATATTCCATGGTTTCTAGTGCTCAGTGATAACTGTATAAATAAAACATTTCTGAGCTTAAATGTGAGTGCAGGAGCAGTGACCAAGAAAAAGATAAAATTAAAAAAATATATATGTTTTAAGGCTGATTTATCAGCCTGTATTTGTGGGAGGGGCGGGATTTCGCTATAAGAACCCAGCGGCAGTACCCGAGCTTGACGCCGCGGGTTCGTCACGTGATGTCAGCAAGTCAGCTGACCAGAAGTAGGATGTAGCGTTAGTGCGGGTGGTGAGTATGCCTGTCGGGGCTCCCGGTCCGGCGACTTACAACTACGGGCGGTGAGTATGTGGCGCTGCGGAGACCGGGAGCCGGGGCAACTACATGTTACAAGCATATTCCACATTGCCCGCCGCCCGCAGCCTCTGTTACTATGCACGTTGGGAAGTTGCCACCGGGCGGGACTTCACTATATCGGTTCTTCAGTACACGGGGAGAGCTCTTATCATAAACGCCCCATAACCCATCCCGGTGTCTGCACTGGGTCATTTGGGGAAGCTGCTACGGTTGTTTAGGGTATTTACTCACAGGAGCTGTTTCCTCATGCACAGGGGACATGTTTTCAATGACCTATGGGGTATTGTGAGTTCATAATTGTTGGTTATCTGTACAGCATACTCAGGTCACGTGTTTACATTTAAATCCAGGGTGCAGTCACTTTGTGCAATGTGAATCGGAGTAGCACAGGGGATTGCAGTCTCATAAGTTCGGGGGTCTCCTAATCTTATTGGTATACATTAGTCGTCAGTAGCAAGCACACACACACACAAGAATAAATATATATATATATATATATATACACACACATTTCTACAAATTGCCTTATAAGTACGCTCTTATAGTAATTCTGTGCACACAGACGGTAATGTAGCCGGGCACACGCTTCATTATTCTATGCTATATGGTCATATAGTCGTCGGTGTACACGCTCTTATAATTCAATCTTCGTACACGGTCATATAGTTGGTCACTGCATATTTGTTGGTCACCGCATATATAGTTGGTCACTGCGTATATTGTTGGTCACTGCATATATAGTTGGTCACTGCATATATAGTTGGTCACTGCATATATCGTTGGTCACTGCATATATTGTTGGTCACTGCATATATAGTTGGTCACTGCATATATAGTTGGTCACTGCATATATCGTTGGTCACTGCATATATTGTTGGTCACTGCATATATTGTTGGTCACTGCATATATTGTTGGTCACTGCATATATTGTTGGTCACTGCATATATTGTTGGTCACTGCATATATAGTTGGTCTGCATATATAGTTGGTGACTGCATATATAGTTGGTCACTGCATATAGAGTTGGTCACTGCATATAGAGTTGGTCACTGCATATATTGTTGGTCACTGCATATATAGTTGGTCACTGCATATATAGTTGGTCACTGCACATATAGTTGGTCACTGCATATATAGTTGGTCACTGCATATATAGTTGGTCACTGCATATAGTTGTTTTTGTGCATACTCATATAATTTGTTTGCTCCAATAATTCTGCGCATACAGCCATATAGTTGTTCTGTGCACATGCCCTCATAAGTGCTGTACACACGTTCGTAGCATTCATACTATACACACATTTGTAGGATTTATACTGTACTCTGTACACACGCTCGTAGGATTCATGCTGTACACATGCTTGTGGCGTTTATACTGTTCACTCGCTTGTAGGATTTATACTGTACACACGCTTGTGCATACTTTTAAGATTCATGCTTGTACCATTTATACTGTACACATGCTTGTACATGCTTGTAGGATTTATGCTGTACACACACTTGTAGGAATTTTGCTGTACACACACTAGTAGGATATGCTGTACACATGCTTGTAGGATTCATACTGTACACGCGCTTGTAGGAATTGTACTGTACACACATTTGTAGATCTATGGGTTTCTCACGCTCGTAGGATTTACACTGTACATGCTTGTTGGGTTGGATTATTTGTGTGTTCATGGGGTTCATGCTGTGCGTGCGCTTGTGACATGTGTGCGGTACGTGCACTGTGGGTTTGTGAGGTTCGCGCACTCGTGGCGTTTGTGCCGCGCACATGCTCGGACAGCGCATGGGGTGTTGCCCTGTGCGCAGGTACATGGTCTTAATAGTTACTACATGCATGCATATTCTTTGTCATCGGTTGTGATTGGCCACATGTGCGTTTGCTTTGATGGTGCATACACACATAGTTGGCCTGAGTATACGGTCATCTAGTTTGGTGGTACAGCCACGCAAAGCTGTTATTCAACAATTTCGCACATAGTCGTTCTGTACATCTGTATATAGGCAGGGAGATACATGGTGTAGTTGTTACTGACACGTCTTCAGAACAATAACGCGTTACAGGTGGTGTATACCCATTTTGCCTGCCACGCCAGCAGGGGGGGGTACGTTGCATTATTGTTACTGACACGCCTTCAGCACAACAATAACACGACACATAGGTAGTGTATACCCATTATACCTGCCACGTCTGCAGGGGGATACACTGCATAGTCGTTGTTACTGACACGTCTTCAGAGCAACGACATTACGACACATAGGTGGTGTATACCCATTATACCTGCCACGTCTGCAGGGGGATACATTGCATAGTTGTTGTTACTGACACGTCTTCAGAGCAATGACATTACGACACATAGGTGGGGTATACCCATCATGCCTGCCACATCTGCAGGGCGTTACATTGCACAATTGTTGTTACTGACACGCCTTCAGAGCAACGACGTTACGACACTCAGATTGTGTATACCTATTATACCTGCCACGTCTGCAGGGGGATACATGGCATAATTGTTGTTACTGACACGCCTTCAGAACAACAATGTTACGACACATAAGCGGTGATATACTCATTATTCCTGTCTGTGCGGATAAGTTGCTCTGTGTATCTGTTTATATAGTTTGTTCAGTGCATATGCTCGCTTGTGTAGTTTTTCTAGCCACACGTTTATAGTCTGTTCGGTGTACGCGCTCAAAGCTTTATACATATGCCCGTATAGTTTTGACTGTGTATATGGTCGTGAGTTGTTTGAGCATGTGGTTGTAGTGTTAGTGAGGTGCATCTGGCCTTGATGATTATGCCGGGCTCACGTTATATTTTATGGTCTGCGTGTGGATCAAGAAGTCATGCAAGGCATATATTTTTGGGGCAGTATTGTTCTATTCGGTATAGATTCATAGGTTCATTAGGTACTCGTTTCATGATATTTTGCTGTACTATGTTACGGTATTTAGACCATACACCCGTGTCTGTGATACTGCGCGGGTTTCATGGCTTTGGGCAAATCTGCACAGATAATTCCATGGGTTACCATTTTGTTAACATGGACGAAAATTATAGCTGGGGTTCGGTTTATTACTTGCTAAGTCGACAGGTCAAGCAGGCTTACGACCTGTCTCTGCTTCAGGTTGATGTCGATACTTATAGTTATCTATATTGGTTGAGGCTTTTTAAATGCGGCTGGATCAATCATATCTACAGGTCAGTCCGGGTACTACCTGACACGATTTCAGGTTGGCGTCTATGTTGTTATACGTAGTGTTTTTCAGTTGTGGGGTTATGCACAGTAATATAGCTTTATTTTCCAATATGATTTGTCACGGCTATAAGTCAATCGTGGTCACAACCTGTCTTGGTTTCATGTGGACATCGATACTTGTAGTCATATATGTTGGTTGAGGCTTTAATTCGGCTAGATCAGTCACATCTGCAGGTCAGTCTGGGTACAACCTGACACGACTTTGGGTTGGCGATAATATTTTGTATACATTATGTTTTTTCAGTAGCTGGGTTATGCTACAGGGATAGCTTTATGTTTCCATTCTTAATTGCCATGTCTATAGGTGTATTATGGTTACGACCTGTTTTGGTTCAGGGTGGCGGTCATACTGTTAGTTACAGATTTGGTTGAATCTTTTATTCATGTTCTGGCCTGTCTCGTCTACAGATTGGTTCAGTTGCGACCTGACACAACTTCAGGTCGACGGCAACGTCATCATGTGTCCATATGTTTACTTAGCACTAGGGACATAGCTTGGTTCTGTGTGCTCGGTTTTGTTTGTCTTGACTTAGGTTGACGATGATAGTGGTCACATGTTGGTTGAGTCTCATCATCATGTTGCTGCATAAGTGGTTTCATTGCCGATAACGTCCACAGGTTGGTTACAGTAGTAACCTGACACAGGATTAGGTTGGTGATTACGTAGTCTTTTGTGTATACACGTTGTTAGCACTTGAAGTTGTGTATACGGGCATAGGGCTGTTCTCTGGGACTTTTCACGTCTGCAGCTCATTGAGAGCTTCCAACGTGTAGCCTAGAATACTTTCACAATGTTTTACATTAGATACTTAGAGGATGTCTCATGTGCCATTTTATTCCTATTTGCATTTATCGGGTTTTGCCACTCTTCTTTGCATCCAGCATAATTCTATCAAAGTATTTCTGTCAGGTATCCAGCGTAATATCACGCGGTCTTGCTCTGACGGGGCGTCATTGTTTGCATTCCATGCCATCAAATCTACCCTGGTGAGTGCACAAGAGGGTGGTTCGCAAGCCCTCTAGCCGTCGGCTGGGTTAGTTAGTTGCTTGGTTAGTTGACGCTTTAGGTAGTTCCCCATTGGGACATCAGGACAGCTTAACATTAGAGGCTGTGTCGTCCTTCAGTTGTCATGGTTTCCTAAGGTTTAGGGGAATTACATGCAGGTGCATGGCCCTAGTTACAATAACTTTGCAGGGATGCGAATAGTTACGTATTTGTTACGCCGAGCGCTCCGGGTCCCCGCTCCTCCCCGGAGCGCTCGCTACACTTCCCTCACTGCAGCGCCCCGGTCGGTTCCACGGACCCGGGGCGCTGCGTTACCACCTCCGGCCGGGATGCGATTCGCGATGCGGGTAGCGCCCGCTCGCGATGCGCACCCCGGCTCCCGTACCTTACTCGCTCCCCGTCAGTTCTGTCCCGGCGCGCGCGGCCCCGCTCCCTAGGGCGCGCGCGCGCCGGGTCTTTGCGATTTAAAGGGCCACTGCACCGCTGATTGGTGCAGTGGTTCCAATTAGTGTTTACACCTGTGCACTTCCCTATATCACCTCACTTCCCCTTCACTCCCTCGCCGGATCTTGTTGCCCTAGTGCCAGTGAAAGCGTTCCTTGTGTGTTCCTTGCCTGTGATTCCAGACCTTCTGCCGTTGCCCCTGACTACGATCCTTGCTGCCTGCCCCGACCTTCTGCTACGTCCGACCTTGCTTCTGTCTACTCCCTTGTACCGCGCCTATCTTCAGCAGCCAGAGAGGTTGAGCCGTTGCTAGGGGATACGACCTGGTCACTACCGCCGCAGCAAGACCATCCCGCTTTGCGGCGGGCTCTGGTGAAAACCAGTAGTGACTTAGAACCGATCCTCTAGCACGGTCCACGCCAATCCCTCTCTGGCACAGAGGATCCACTACCTGCCAGCCGGCATCGTGACAGTAGATCCGGCCATGGATCCCGCTGAAGTTCCTCTGCCAGTTGTCGCTGACCTCACCACGGTGGTCGCCCAGCAGTCACAACAGATTGCGCAACAAGGCCAACAGCTGTCTCAACTGACTGTTATGCTACAACAGTTACTACCACAGCTCCAGCAATCATCTCCTCCGCCAGCTCCTGTACCTCCTCCGCAGCGAGTGGCCGCTTCTGGAATACGACTATCCTTGCCGGATAAATTTGATGGGGACTCTAAGTTTTGCCGTGGCTTTCTTTCCCAATGTTCATTACACTTGGAGATGATGTCGGACCAGTTCCCCACTGAAAGGTCTAAGGTGGCTTTCGTAGTCAGCCTGCTGTCTGGAAAAGCCCTGGCTTGGGCCACACCGCTCTGGGACCGCAATGACCCCGTCACTGCCTCTGTACACTCCTTCCTCTCGGAAATTCGAAGTGTCTTTGAGGAACCTGCCCGAGCCTCTTCTGCTGAGACTGCCCTGTTGAACCTGGTCCAGGGTAATTCTTCCGTTGGCGAGTATGCCGTACAGTTCCGTACCCTTGCTTCAGAATTATCCTGGAATAATGAGGCACTCTGCGCGACCTTTAAAAAAGGCCTATCCAGCAACATTAAAGATGTTCTGGCCGCACGAGAAATCCCTGCTAACCTACATGAACTCATCCATCTTGCCACTCGCATTGACATGCGTTTTTCCGAACGGCGTCAGGAGCTCCGCCAGGATATGGACTCTGTTCGCACGAGGCGTTTCTTCTCCCCGGCTCCTCTCTCCTCTGGTCCCCTGCAATCTGTTCCTGTGCCTCCCGCCGTGGAGGCTATGCAGGTCGACCGGTCTCGCCTGACACCCCAAGAGAGGACACGACGCCGCATGGAGAATCTCTGCCTGTACTGTGCTAGTACCGAACACTTCCTGAAGGATTGTCCTATCCGTCCTCCCCGCCTGGAAAGACGTCCGCTGACTCCGCACAAAGGTGAGACAGTCCTTGATGTCTACTCTGCTTCTCCACGTCTTACTGTGCCTGTGCGGATGTCTGCCTCTGCCTTCTCCTTCTCTGCTGTGGCCTTCTTGGACTCTGGATCTGCAGGAAATTTCATCTTAGCCTCTCTCGTCAACAGGTTCAACATCCCGGTGACCAGTCTCGCCAGACCCCTCTACATCAATTGTGTAAACAATGAAAGATTGGACTGTACTATACGTTTCCGCACGGAGCCCCTTCTAATGTGCATCGGATCTCATCACGAGAGGATTGAACTGTTGGTCCTCCCCAATTGCACTTCTGAAATCCTTCTTGGACTTCCCTGGCTTCAACTCCATTCCCCAATCCTGGATTGGTCCACTGGGGAGATCAAGAGTTGGGGGCCCTCTTGTTCCAAGGACTGCTTAAAACCGGTTCCCAGTAAACCTTGCCGTGTCCCTGTGCTTCCTCATGTAACCGGTCTCCCTAAGGCCTATATGGACTTTGCGGACGTTTTTTGCAAAAAACAAGCTGAGACTCTACCTCCTCACAGGCCTTATGATTGTCCCATTGACCTCCTCCCGGGCACTACTCCACCCCGGGGCAGAATCTATCCTCTGTCCGTCCCAGAGACTCTTGCCATGTCTGAATACGTCCAAGAAAATTTAAAAAAGGGCTTTATCCGTAAATCCTCCTCTCCTGCCGGAGCCGGATTTTTCTTTGTGTCCAAAAAAGATGGCTCTCTACGTCCTTGCATTGACTACCGCGGTCTTAATAAAATCACGGTTAAGAACCGCTACCCCCTACCCCTCATCTCTGAACTCTTTGATCGTCTCCAAGGTGCCCATATTTTTACCAAACTGGACTTAAGAGGTGCTTATAATCTCATCCGCATCAGAGAGGGGGATGAATGGAAAACGGCATTTAACACCAGAGATGGACACTTTGAGTATCTGGTCATGCCCTTTGGTCTATGCAACGCCCCTGCCGTCTTCCAAGACTTTGTTAATGAAATTTTTCGTGATCTACTATACTCCTGTGTTGTTGTATATCTGGACGATATCCTGATTTTTTCTGCCAATCTTGAAGAACACCGCCAGCATGTCCGTATGGTTCTTCAGAGACTTCGTGATAATCAACTCTATGCCAAAATAGAGAAATGTCTGTTTGAATGCCAATCTCTTCCTTTTCTAGGATACTTGGTCTCTGGCCAGGGACTACAAATGGACCCAGATAAACTCTCTGCCGTCTTAGATTGGCCACGCCCCTCCGGACTCCGTGCCATCCAACGTTTTTTGGGGTTCGCCAATTATTACAGGCAATTTATTCCACATTTTTCTACCATTGTGGCTCCTATTGTGGCTTTAACAAAAAAAAATGCCGATCCCAAGTCTTGGCCTCCTCAAGCGGAAGACGCCTTTAAACGACTCAAGTCTGCCTTTTCTTCGGCTCCCGTGCTCTCCAGACCTGACCCATCTAAACCCTTCCTATTGGAGGTTGATGCCTCCTCAGTGGGAGCTGGAGCTGTCCTTCTACAAAAAAACTCTTCCGGGCATGCTGTTACTTGTGGTTTTTTTTCCAGGACCTTCTCTCCGGCGGAGAGGAACTACTCCATCGGGGATCGAGAGCTTCTAGCCATTAAATTAGCACTTGAGGAATGGAGGCATCTGCTGGAGGGATCAAGATTTCCAGTTATTATTTACACCGATCACAAGAACCTCTCCTACCTCCAGTCTGCCCAACGGCTGAATCCTCGTCAGGCCAGGTGGTCTCTGTTCTTTGCCCGATTTAATTTTGAAATTCACTTTCGGCCTGCTGATAAAAACATTAGGGCCGATGCTCTCTCTCGTTCCTCAGATGCCTCTGAAATTGAACTCTCTCCTCAACACATCATTCCTCCTGACTGCCTGATTTCCACTTCTCCAGCCTCCATCAGGCAAACTCCTCCAGGAAAGACCTTTGTTTCTCCACGCCAACGCCTTGGGATCCTCAAATGGGGTCACTCCTCCCATCTCGCAGGTCATGCGGGCATCAAGAAATCTGTGCAACTCATCTCTCGCTTCTATTGGTGGCCGACTCTAGAGACTGATGTGGTGGACTTTGTGCGAGCCTGCACTATCTGTGCCCGGGATAAGACTCCTCGCCAGAAGCCCGCTGGTTTTCTTCATCCTCTACCTGTCCCCGAACAACCTTGGTCTCTGATTGGTATGGATTTTATTACTGACTTACCCCCATCCCATGGCAACACTGTTATTTGGGTGGTCGTTGATCGATTCTCCAAAATGGCACATTTCATCCCTCTTCCTGGTCTTCCTTCAGCGCCTCAGTTGGCTAAACAATTTTTTGTACACATTTTTCGTCTTCACGGGTTGCCTACACAGATCGTCTCGGATAGAGGCGTCCAATTTGTGTCTAAATTCTGGAGGGCTCTCTGTAAACAACTCAAGATTAAATTAAATTTTTCTTCTGCATACCATCCTCAATCCAATGGACAAGTAGAGAGAATTAACCAGATCTTGGGTGACTATTTACGACATTTTGTTTCCTCCCGCCAGGATGACTGGGCAGATCTTCTACCTTGGGCCGAATTCTCGTATAATTTCAGAATCTCTGAATCTTCCTCCAAATCTCCGTTTTTCGTGGTGTACGGCCGTCACCCTCTTCCCCCCCTCCCTACCCCCTTGCCCTCTGGTCTGCCCGCTGTGGATGAAATTTCTCGTGATCTTTCCACCATATGGAAAGAGACCCAAAATTCTCTCTTACAGGCTTCTTCTCGCATGAAGAGATTCGCAGATAAGAAAAGAAGAGCTCCTCCCATTTTTTCCCCTGGAGACAAGGTATGGCTCTCCGCTAAATATGTCCGTTTCCGTGTCCCGAGCTATAAGTTGGGACCTCGCTATCTTGGTCCTTTTAAAGTTTTGTGTCAAATTAATCCTGTCTCTTACAAACTTCTTCTTCCTCCTTCTCTTCGTATCCCTAATGCCTTTCACGTCTCTCTTCTTAAACCTCTCATCCTCAACCGTTTTTCTCCTAAATCTGTTCCTCCCACTCCTGTTTCCGGCTCCTCGGACATCTTCTCTGTCAAAGAGATTTTGGCCTCTAAAAAGGTCAGGGGAAGAACTTTTTTTTTAGTGGATTGGGAGGGTTGTGGTCCAGAAGAGAGGTCCTGGGAACCTGAGGACAATATCCTGGACAAAAGTCTGATCCTCAGGTTCTCAGGCCCCAAGAAGAGGGGGAGACCCAAGGGGGGGGGTACTGTTACGCCGAGCGCTCCGGGTCCCCGCTCCTCCCCGGAGCGCTCGCTACACTTCCCTCACTGCAGCGCCCCGGTCGGTTCCACGGACCCGGGGCGCTGCGTTACCACCTCCGGCCGGGATGCGATTCGCGATGCGGGTAGCGCCCGCTCGCGATGCGCACCCCGGCTCCCGTACCTTACTCGCTCCCCGTCAGTTCTGTCCCGGCGCGCGCGGCCCCGCTCCCTAGGGCGCGCGCGCGCCGGGTCTTTGCGATTTAAAGGGCCACTGCACCGCTGATTGGTGCAGTGGTTCCAATTAGTGTTTACACCTGTGCACTTCCCTATATCACCTCACTTCCCCTTCACTCCCTCGCCGGATCTTGTTGCCCTAGTGCCAGTGAAAGCGTTCCTTGTGTGTTCCTTGCCTGTGATTCCAGACCTTCTGCCGTTGCCCCTGACTACGATCCTTGCTGCCTGCCCCGACCTTCTGCTACGTCCGACCTTGCTTCTGTCTACTCCCTTGTACCGCGCCTATCTTCAGCAGCCAGAGAGGTTGAGCCGTTGCTAGGGGATACGACCTGGTCACTACCGCCGCAGCAAGACCATCCCGCTTTGCGGCGGGCTCTGGTGAAAACCAGTAGTGACTTAGAACCGATCCTCTAGCACGGTCCACGCCAATCCCTCTCTGGCACAGAGGATCCACTACCTGCCAGCCGGCATCGTGACAGTATTGATAATGTATAGCAGATGAAGGTTATTGTCAGGTTATCATCATTCGGTATTCTCCCGAGTCCCACAAGTGTTACTAAGCTTGAGTATTGCAAGCTTCGCTTCCACATGTCAAGGATCCAACGGGATCGGCCGTTGTCATTGTTAGGGGGCGGCACTCACTGGTAAGTTGTCTAACATGTACGTATTCTTGTTAAATTCTTTATAGCGATTCGTCCACTATATCTGGTCATTCCCGTAGCATTGAGGCTGTTGCTCAATGTCACATTGTGGTGTGCCAGCATAGGTGGTTAGGAAATAGGGGTGCTGGGAAGTCGGTGTTATGTGCACTGTACCCCATTCCGTAGTATGTATGGCAGGATGCATTGCAGTCATTGGCCACGGGGTTATTGTGCGGGTTGATAGCGCTTTGTTCTCATTATGAGTTTTGCCCTCTATTTTTCAGGTGTACTCCTACGCGGCAGAATATGGCATAACTCAGACTGCCTAGATAGGTTACAGGATGTAGTAGGGAATAGGAGTTTAGTTAGAGGTTAGTTAGGTAGGCTCGCTATCTGATTGAGCACCGACCAAAAATAATTTTTAATACCATTTTTCAATAATAATTTTTTTTTTTTTTTTATAATTACTTACCGTATTTTTCGCCCTATAGGACGCTCCGGCATATAAGACGCACCCAATTTTAAATGAGGAAAATCTAGAATACAATGTAAAGTACAGCCGTTGGCTGTCCGGGCATGCCAGGAGTTGTAGTTTTGCAACATCTGGAGGTCCGCAGGTTGAGGACTACTGGTATAGGAGGTAATACTCTCGTGTCCCCGCCGCTCCGGACCGGTCACCGCTCGTCACCGCTGCCCTGGATGTCGCCCTCCATCGCTGTCGACACATCCCCGGGGTGTGCCCTTCGCTCTGGAATGTCTCTGCTGCCTGGTATCCTCGCTCTCCGTCGCCGCCATCGCGTATTGGAGCGACGACGTGATGACGACAAAGGAGAGCGCCGTTCATGCAGGGGAACCGGGCACGGAGCAGACACCGAGGAGGCCGATAAGGTCCCTCCCAATGCAGCCGGGTTAGTGTCACTTTCGCTTCAGACACGGCGGTCAGCTTTGATCGCCGCGTCTGAAGGGTTAATACAGGGCATCATCGCGATCGGTGATGTCCTGTATTAGACGTGGGTCCCGGCCATTGATGGCCGCAGGGACCACCACGATAGGTGTGTATTCGCCGTATAAGATGCACCAACTTTCCCCCCCCAGTTTTGGGGAAGAAAAAGTGCATCTTATACGGCAAAAAATACGGTATGCTTTGTACCATATGCACTATATCTCTGCACTTTTTATATCTTTTGTATTGCATGCTCTATATATTCTTGCACTCTGCAGGCACTGCTCCTATCCATTTGGTTTTAGTATACATCATTCCTGCACACTAATCAATATTCAGTTATAAACTTCTATAAATATATTTTTTTCCTTGTTTTATATGTTGCATGCACTATTTATTTGTTTTACCATTATACATGTGATCACATCCTTGTCATTTTTTTATGCTTTCATATGCCCCCGGATTATTATTATTATAATCATTATTGCTATTATCTCTAATGTATTTGTATTATTTATAGCCATGTTATTGCCTTCACAGTCCACAGTCAGTTCTCCCACTATAGATTTTCATTCTTTGTATTATTTAGCCCTGGGTCCGATGTTCAGCTTATTTTGTATATCCCTCTATTAGCGGCGATCTGCGGCCATTTTGGGGAAGCTTGTCTTTCCCCCTAGAATTTTTTCGTGCACGCATGCGCAGTATGAGTGACTGTGGCCATGTTTTCGTGGCCGCACAAGCTCTATAATGTGAATGCGCGTTGCGTGCTCCATCACACGAGTGCCGCGGTGTCCAACGTCACTTCCGACCCAGCGGCTTACTATTAGGACAGGTGTGTTATTCCTTTTCTATTGGGTCCCTATTCTATAAATACCGTACCTGTAGCCATTATTTGCAGCCAAATTTTTTAACATATATTGATATATATTTATTTTATTGCGTCTATTATGTACATTTTTAGAATCATGTTCTTTTATTAATAAAAAATATATATTTTCATACATCGATTTGTACTTTATTTGGTGTCGCAGTTACAATGTGTTATGCTTTTGGCGTTTGTAGGTACTGTATTTTTCGCAGTATAAGACGCACTTTTTCTTCCCCAAAACTGGGGGGAAAAAGTCGGTGCGTCTTATACGGCGAATACACCCCTTTCGCGGCGGTCCCTGCGGCCACCAACGGCCGGGATCCGCGGCTAATACAGGACATCACCGATCGCGGTGATGCCCTGTATTAACCCTTCAGACGCGGCGATCAAAGCTGACCGCCGCGTCTGAAGGGTAAGTGACACTAACCCGGCGGTTCAGTCGGGCTGTTCGGGACCGCCGCGATTTCACCGCGGCGGTCCCGAACAGCCCGACTGAATAGCCGGGTTAGTGCTTACAGGACACCGGGAGGGACCTTACCTGCCTCCTCGGTGTCTTCTCCGTTCAGGGATCCCCTGTATGCCGGCGCTCTCCTTCCTCGTCATCACGTCGTCGCGTACGTGCGTCGGCGTGCGTAACAACGTGATGACGGCGACGGAGAGCGAGGATACTCGGCCGGCAGCAGAGACGTTCCGGAGCGACGGGGACACGGCGACAGCGATGGAGCGACATCCAGGGCAGCGGTGACGGGTCCGGAGCGGCGGGGACACGTGAGTATTACCTCCTATGCAGTGGTCTTAAATCTGCGGACCTCCAGATGTTGCAAAACTACAACTCCCAGCATGCCTGGACAGCCAACGGCTGTCCGGGCATGCTGGGAGTTGTAGTTTTGCAACATCTGGAGGTCCACAGGTTGAAGACCACTATTGGGTTCAAAATCTTTATTTTTTTAGATTTTGCCCCTAAAAATTGGGTGCGTCTTATACGCCGGTGCGTCCTATAGGACGAAAAATACGGTATGTATGTAGAAAGAATAAGTTGCAATATATAGGGGGAAAAAAGAAACATGAGGATTGGGGTGCAGGTGACTACTCCCAATGAAGCAGAGCTGTAGTGTTCTGATCAATCCGGGAGCTGTGTATTCTTCCCCCACCATCACTTTCCTCCTCCTCCTATTCTCAAAAATGAGGAATCCTCCTGCCAGAACACCCAAATCTGTAGATGACGATGGACTTTGTCAGAATTTTACTAATATCTGTATTTATATTTGTATATTATATTTATTTGTCTTCTATGTTGTAAAGTGACGTTCCTTCCCACCCAAATACCCAGTCCTCAGTATAAAGTCACCGCCCCCCCCAAAAAACACCCTACACCCAGAGTTTTCTATACCTTTATTTAATAATAAAAAGCTTATTTCACCCTATAAAACAAATGGATGTAAATGTCCATGTCTACACCTGTCCTCAGAGCAGTGACATTCCGTATGACATCACACATGTGACTTCACAAATGGTGATAGCTGGAAAAAGAGGTGCAGAGCCCCAGAGGCCTTACTCTGAGGACTGCAATCTAGCGAGCACTAGTGTTTCTATATTGTTTCCTTGCGCTTTTTATTTTATCATGATTCGAGGGGACCACATCAGCAGGGATGAGGTCAATTTGGCCTGTAGCATGTGCTGGACAGTTACCATCCTCCTGGGTTCCCTCTTCACCACCGGCCCGAGTTTCTGGTTTGAAATCACCAGCAACCAACCGAGCCGGAACATCACCTCCAGCCACCTGCAAGGGCAGAACGATACCATCAGAGATCTGCCCAGCTTGAATACTACCAGCAGCGACATGAAGTGTCCCATCTGGACGAGGACCAGGATCAGAAAGATCACCCCTGTCCTGGTGAGTAATCAAACCTCTGCCAGCAGCGACATGAAGTGTCCCATCTGGACCAGGACCAGGACCAGAAAGATCACCCCTGTCCTGGGGAGTAATGACACCACTGCCAGCAGCGACACGATCAGCTGGGATTCCATTACCAACAACCTGCAGAGCGGGGCGGCCATCATCAAAAACTATCTTGGCTGGATCAGCACTTATGGTGACATGATCATCTCCCTGCTATGCTATATCCCCATCAATAACAACCTGCTGGACCGGTTCATAGATGCTGTTGACGATCTGATCTCGTTTGCTAGTACCATCAGTGACCTGCTGTCCTGGATAGACACCACCACTGAATTGGTATTCTGGATCCCCACCATCACCAGCAGTTCCCTGCTTGCCTGGATGAACCCAGTCAATGAGTTGGTGACCTGGATTAGCACCGGCAGCACTATAGAGCTTCTTTACGTGATCTGTAACCCCACCGCCATCAGCTGGATCGGCTTCATCAGTGACAGGCTCACCTGGATCGCCATCACACTTCAGCTTCTGACGTGGGTTATGCCAAGGGGGATAGTGACCAGCATCACCGGACCGATGGACTATATTAACTCGGTCAGACAGTTCCTGGGACGGGTCACCATTGCCATCCTAATTGTCAATATCCCCGAGATAAGAGGTGTCATTAACGTCATCACCAGTATACTATGGGTATTCTTCACCAACCTGTATGTATGAACACTGGAAAAGATGAATAAACATTTTTATTTGACAAATATTCCGATTGATGTAATTATTGTTATAATAATAGACAAAGTGGGGAATTTATTATAGATCAGCGTTTTATATGTCAGTGAGAAACAAAGTAGTAGAGTAAGATGCCCAGGGGCGGGTTTAGGCTCAGTGAGGCCCTAGGCAAAATCAAAAGGAGGGCCCCAAAAGTCGTAATAGTGCACTAACCAGATTTTAACATTTTTGGTCACTTCAAATACTATAAAAAATATCTAAAAAGCAATTGAGAAGTCCCATCAAAACAAAAACAGTACCGATAAAAACTACAAATCACAGCGCAAAAAATGACCTCATACATCCCCATATACAGAAAAATAAGAGTTATAGGGATCAGAATAGTACAATTTTATATTTTTGTATAGTCCCCCACATTAGGTAAGCAGTATGATCCCACACATTAGGTGCAGTATACAGTAATCCCCCCACATTAGGTGCAGTATACAGTAGTTCCCCCACATTAGGTGCAGTATACAGTAGTTCCCCCACATTAGGTGCAGTATACAGTAGTTCCGCCACATTAGGTGCAGTATACAGTAGTCCCCCACATTAGGTGCAGTATACAGTAGTCCCCCCACATTAGGTGCAGTATACAGTAGTCCCCCAAATTAGGTGCAGTATACAGTAGTCCCCCACATTAGGTGCAGTATACAGTAGTCCCCCACATTAGGTGCAGTAAACAGTAGTCCCCCCACATTAGGTGCAGTATACAGTAGTCCCACACATTAGGTGCAGTATACAGTAGTCCCCCACATTAGGTGCAGTATACAGTAGTCCCCCACATTAGGTGCAGTATAAAGTAGTCCCCCACATTAGGTGCAGTATACATACAGTAGTCCCCCACATTAGGTGCAGTATAAAGTAGTTCCCCACATTAGGTGCAGTATACAGTAGTCCTCCACATTAGGTGCAGTATACATACAGTAGTCCCCCACATTAGGTGCAGTATAAAGTAGTCCCCCACATTAGGTGCAGTATACAGTAGTCCCCCACATTAGGTGCAGTATACAGTAGTCCCCCACATTAGGTGCAGTATACAGTAGTTCCCCACATTAGGTGCAGAATAGAGTAGTCCCCCACATTAGGTGCAGTGTAAAGTAGTTCCCCACAATAGGTGCAGTATACAGTAGTCCCCCACATTAGGTGCAGTATGCATACAGTAGTCCCCCACATTAGGTGCAGTATAAAGTAGTCTCACACATTAGGTGCAGTATACAGTAGTCCCTCACATTAGGTGCAGTATAAAGTAGTATCCAACATTAGGTGCAGTATACAGTAGTACCCCCACATTAGGTGCAGTATAAAGTAGTCCCTAACATTAGGTAAAGAGTATAGCTCCCCCACATTAGGTAGACAGTATAGTACCCCCCATATTAGGTGCAGTATAGTCCCCAACATTAGGTGCAGTATAAAGTAGTTCCCCAGATTAGGTGCAGTATACAGTAGTTCCCCACATTAGGTGCAGTATAAAGTAGTCCCCCCACATTAGGTGCAGTAAAAAGTAGTTCCCCACATTAGGTGCAGTATACAGCAGTCCCCCACATTAGGTGCAGTATACAGTAGTTCCCCACATTAGGTGCAGTATAAAGTAGTTCCCCACATTAGGTGCAGTATACAGTAGTCCCCCCACAATAGGTGCAGTATACAGTAGTCCCCCACATTAGGTGCAGTATAAAGTAGTTCCCCACATTAGGTGCAGTATACAGCAGTCCCACACATTAGGTGCAGTATACAGTAGTCCCCCACATTAGGTGCAGTATAAAGTAGTTCCCCACATTAGGTGTGGTATACAGTAGTCCCTCACATTAGGTGCAATATAAAAAAGTTCCCCACATTAGGTGCAGTATACAGTAGTCCCCCACATTAGGTGCAGTATACAGTAGTCCCCCCACATTAAGTGCAGTATACAGTAGTCCCCCCACATTAGGTGCAGTATACAGAAAGGCCCCGTATCGGAAGCGAAGTAGGAGAGGAGGGGGCACATGAAAAGGGGGCAGCGCAGCGGGAAAATAAGATAGGGGTCAAAGGCAGGTCAGGGGAAGGTGGGGGCATAGAGGAGGGGGAGTTAAGGAAGAGGTCGGAGGGGTTAAAAGGAGGTCCGGAACCGGAAGGGCCCCTCTTTACCTCAAGAAACGTGGAAGGAAGTTGGAGCTGCTCCAGGCTGCGGGACCGGCGTACAGATGGCGGACTTGGAAGCGGCGATCCGGCGGGTGAGAGAGGAGCTCCGGAGGAGAGGCACAGGATGGCTGGATCAGCAGCTCCACGGCGATGCGGCCGGGACGTCGGCTGCGATCGCGGCGCCTCCGCGGACGAGCGGGAGGAGGTCCAGGGCGCCGTCCAGAGTGAGCCCAGACGCGATCCCACGCTCCCGGCGCCGGCAGGAGAGCCCCGCCAGGGACCCTCCGGTGAGGCCTGCAGCTGCTCCCACATCTGAGTGCGGTGAGTCTGCCGGGAGGAATCTCGAGCTGGGGAGGGGAGTGGTGGTGCCGGCGCGTGCAGAGCAGGGGCGCTCTGCAAGAAGACGCTCCAGGAGGGGAGAGGCGGAGCTACTGACGGCTGGTCCCAGTGCGGAGGCTCCGTGCACTGGGAGGGCCCGGCGGTCGAAAGTGGACGGGAGGGTATCGCCAGCGGCCCAGCGGGGCGCGGAGCTGGAGGCTGATGGGGTCTGGAGGGCCTGCGGACGGACCTCGGGACACACTGCGGCGCCTGATGGGACGAGGCGCCGGCAGGATCCGTCTCCAAGACGGCGTCTGGCTTCCGGTCGGGAGGCACGGGGGGAGCGTGTGGCTGGCTCCGCCCCCAGGGCTACATGCACTAGCGAGGAGGTATCCGGAGACGAGAGGGATGGAGGCGGAGCCTCTCCCGTCTCAGCTGCGGAGGATGTCGCCGGGGACAAAAGCGATGACCTGCGACCTGCGGTGGCCAGTGTGGTGGTGCCGCCAGCGGCCGCCCGGGGAGGCGGTGCGACGGGTCAAGAACTGTCTGGAGCGAGATCCGGAGGAGGCGCGACGCGTCGAGGTCAAGGAGGAGCGGCGACCGCTGGGCTGTCCGCCCCAGAGAGGTTGGGTGAGTGAAATACTGCTTTGGGGTCTGGGGTTGGGGGGGGGTTGTGGGAGGGTTTGTCTTCTTTACTGCGGGATGTCCGGGATCTGTTGCATGATAGGGCTGCTCCGGGGGCGGGGTCGCCGGCGGCGGTATGGGCGAGCGGCGGTGCCGGGGTGGCCGAAGGGGGGTCCACGTCGGTCACGGTTGGGAGTGGGGACGGTGGGCAGACGGTCCCTGGTGTGGCGGCTGGGAAGGCGGGGGATAAGGTTGTGGATGAAGTGCGTCTGGCGGATTCGGCAAAAGGGGAAGTCTATGTCTGTTTTGAGGGGCCCCTGGGTGCGCATTTGAAGGCGGAGGTTCGGGAGCGGATCTGGAAAGGGGAGTATGTTGAAATTTTTTCGCTGCTCCCATTAGAGAAGTTCAACCTGGATAGGGTTAAACCTGACGAGTCAAAGAAGGAGGAGGAGGAACGCCGGCGGTATCGGCTGATACCTCGGACGTTTAATAATTGGTTACAGGCGTTTGCCATATTGGCGAGCGTTATTGGCGAGAAAGCGCCGGATAATTGTTCCGGCCTGTTTTGCTATCTCGATTCGGTTGGGGAAGCCTATAGGACATATGGGGGCACCGCTTGGCTGCGATATGACGAGCAGTTTCGGCAGCGCAAGGCGGTGCGCCCCTCGCTGCAGTGGGACCACAAGGATATCAGCTTGTGGATGAAACTCATGGCGGCGCCTCGCGCTCCAGGGGGACAGCAGTCCTTTCGGGAGGGGGCCGGCGGGGCTGGGGCTGGGTCTGGTCGGCCGGCCGGTGCGGCAAAAGGGTGTTGCTGGCAATTTAATGAGGGCCAGTGCAAGTTTGGGGAGACATGCAGATTCCGTCATGAGTGCTCCGGTTGCGGAGGTGCCCATGGTCTGTCGCGGTGTTTTCGAAAAGGGAAGGGTAAGGGCGGAGATGTTGAGGCAAAAGGGGGTCACGCCGGTGAGGGTGGAAAGGATGCTTCCTTTTCTAGAGGCGTACCCAAATAGGCGGGTGGCGGAGTTGTTGAAGAAGGGGTTTTCAGAGGGTTTTCGTATTCCGTGTTCGCCGGTTAGGGACTTGGGGGTGGTGCGCAACTTGACGTCGGCATTGGGTCATCCGGACGTGGTGTCGGCCAAGTTGTTTAAGGAAGTGGAGCTGGGTAGGATGGTGGGGCCGTTTGCGGCCCCGCCGCTGCCGAACTTGAGGATTTCTCCGCTGGGGGTGGTTCCCAAGAAGGAGCCGAACAAGTTTCGGCTCATTCACCACCTCTCCTTTCCGGAAGGGGAGTCGGTAAATGACGGTATCGACCCGGCGCTGTGCGCGGTGTCATACACGTCTTTTGATGCGGCGGTTGAGTGGGTTAGGCGGTACGGCAGGGGCGCGCTGTTGGCAAAAACGGATATTGAGGCTGCATTTCGGCTCCTTCCGGTCCATCCGGACAGTTTTGAGTTGTTGGGGTGCTGTTGGGAGGGACAGTTTTTTGTGGATCGTTGCCTTCCTATGGGCTGTTCTATTTCTTGTTCGTTTTTTGAGTTTTTTAGCACGTTTTTAGAATGGGTGGTGCGATCGGAGGCTCAGGTGCCTTCGGTGCTGCATTACCTCGACGATTTCTTATTCGTGGGTCAGGCTGGTAGGGCGACTTGCGCGATTCTGCTGCAAACGATGGAGAGGGTGGCGGCCTGCTTCGGGGTGCCTTTGGCACCCGACAAGACGGAGGGGCCATCCACAGCGTTAAAATTCCTGGGCATTGTCATTGACACGGTGGCTTTTGAGTGTAGGTTGCCGGATGACAAGCTTCAGGATTTGAGGGGGGCGATTGAAGGGGCGTTGCTGACTCGGAAGATTAAGTTGAGGGACTTGCAGTCGTTGTTAGGCCGCCTCAATTTTGCGTGCCGCATTATGCCCATGGGGCGGGTTTTTTGTAGGCGTTTGGCGGGTGCTACGGCAGGTGTGCGACGGCCGAATCACTTTGTGCGATTGTCCGCGGATTTACGGGCGGACTTGGGGATTTGGCGGGAATTCTTGGACAGGTATAACGGGCGGTCGATTATCATGGAACGGCAAGTGTCCAACTGGGACATGGAACTGTTCACGGACGCGTCGGGTAGCTGTGGCTTCGGCGCTTATTTCCAGGGTCAGTGGTGCACGGGGGAATGGCCGATGGCATGGCGGGAGGGCGGTTTGGTGCGCAACTTGGCGCTGCTGGAACTTTTTCCGATTGTGGTGGCGGTGGAGATTTGGGGGGAGCAGTTGCGCAATCGGAAAATCTGTTTCCGGTGTGACAACCTGGGAGTGGTACAGGCAGTGAACGCACAAACGGCGAGATCGCCTCCGGTGGTGAGGCTGTTAAGGCGTTTGGTGTTTATTGTTGAACGCGCAGTTTGTGGCTATGCATGTCCCGGGGATCTGTAATGAGATTGCTGACTCTCTCTCTCGTTTTCAGTGGGACAGGTTTCGGGAGCTGGCGCCGGAGGCGGAGTCGCAGGGGATCCCCTGTCCGGAGGAGTTATGGCAAGTGGTTTGAGAACGGCCTTTGCCTTGATTCGTCGGTCGGTCTGTGATAGCACCTGGGCGGGGTATAGTAAGTGTTGGCGGGAATGGGAGCTTTTGGTGGCGGAGTTGGGGGTTTTTGAGTGATGGGGATTGGGAACTGGCAGTTTTGTTTTACGTTGGGAGATTGTTTGGGGATGGAGTGTCCCCGTCGGGGTTGAGCCGCCGGATGGCGGCCCTGGGGTTCTGGTTTAGGTGTCAGGGGTTGTCTGATGTCACTAAATCGTTTAGGGTGCGTTTGGCTGCCAGGGGTTTTCGGAGAGGGGTGGTGCAGCGTGATGCTCGGCGGCCCGTTTCTTTCCAGCTGCTGGCGGATATAGGGGGGGTCTTGGGGACGGTGTGCTCGTCTGTTTTTGAGGTGTTGCTGTTTCGGCTGGCTTTCTCGCTGGCGTTTTTTGGGGCATTCCGGGTTTCGGAGTTGGTCGCGCCTAGTAAGGTTCGGGTGGGAGGTTTGTTGTTTGGGGATGTTTGCTTGGACGGTTCTTTGTTAGTGTGTAAGGTGCGCAGGTCCAAAACGGACCAGCTGGGGAAGGGTTTTGCTGTACGATTGGCGGAGTTGGGTGGTGGGGGCATGTGTCCGGTGCATTGTTTTCGGGAGTACTTGGGGGTTCGGACGGTGATGGGGGGCCCTCTGCTGGTTCATGCGAACGGGGAATTTTTGTCCCGGTTCCAATTTGTGCGGGTTTTCCGTTTTTGCCTGGAAAGGCTGGGGAAGGATGCGGGTGGGTTCAGCTCGCACTCCTTTCGGATAGGAGCGGCTACGGAGGCGTCGCGGTGGGGTTTGGGGCCTGATGCGATACGGAGGATTGGGAGGTGGGAATCTGATCGGTTCCGGTTATATGTGCGCCCGCAGATGTTGTAAGGGGTGGGCGTGTCTTTCTGTGGGTGTTTGTTTTGTTTTATGGACGATATATGTGGGGAGTAAGGCAGGGATAGTGATGGGTTGTTTTTCGTGTTTATGTCTTACAGGGGGTCAGCCGTGCTTGGTCTGGATCGTGGGTCATTCGTACGTGAGGCGTGGGGCCTCGCGCGCTGATGTTCGCCCGGCTGGGAGGCAGTTGGGTCTGGACAGGGAACAGGCTCAGGTGCGGTGGATTGGTCAAGGGGGTTTGCAGTGGGCGGGACTGCTCCCCCTCTTGCAAACACATGCGGCGCTGGACAGGCCCCCCAACGTGTTGGTAGTCCACCTAGGCGGCAATGATCTTGGGGGTCGGACGGCCAGAGCCTTGATGAGGGATATTAAATTGGACATGCTGCGGATCTGGTCGTCCTTCCCCGGGATCGTGGTGGTCTGGTCGGACATTGTGGCGCGGTTCAAGTGGAGGGAGGCGCGTTCGGTCATCCGACTGAATAAGGCGAGGGCCAAGGTTAATAGGGTGGTGAGTCGTTTTATGGCGCGGAATGGGGGCCTGGTAGTGCGCCACCGGGAGTTGGAGAGTCCTTCCTGGGATTTTATGGACGCTGACGGGGTCCATTTGAACCCCTTGGGGATGGATTTGTGGGTTCTGGCGATTAGGGAGGTGGTGGTGAGAGCAGTCGGGTTGTGGGTGGCCGGCCGTGAGTGAGGAGTCACACAAGGCCGTCGTGGCAGGTAGTGGGGGAGGGGGACCTGGAGGCACTTGATGGAGAATTGGAGTGAGGTGTGAACAGAATGGTGTGGTAGGGCTGGGGGCGGTGCCCCAGTCACTGGTGACACCTCAGCGGTTGAGGTGGAAAACGGGGGCTCTGAAGGGGGTGTCCTTGGGTCGTTGATTTACGGCCAAGGGCAAAGTAGGAGCCCGGGGAATAACTCAGGTTGCCTTCAGGTCCCCTTACCTTAGGGGTAGGAAATGGAAAACTGTTTACAATGTTATGCACTATGATTTGTAAATGTTATAATGTTAATGGGTAATGTTTACCCGACTGTTTCTGTGTTATTGTAAAGTTAAAGTATATATATTTATTTTATTTTATTATGGTTATTTAATAAATGTGGCCGCTGTGGCCTTTTCCACCAAAATAAGTGTTGTAATGTGGTTATTGATGGGGTGGCAGGGTGGTACAGGGGTCACAGAGCAAGTAGCAGATCCCCTAGTCAAGAAAGGCCCCGTATCGGAAGCGAAGTAGGAGAGGAGGGGGCACATGACAGGGGGCAGCGCAGCGGGAAAATAAGATAGGGGTCAAAGGCAGGTCAGGGGAAGGTGGGGGCATAGAGGAGGGGGAGTTAAGGAAGAGGTCGGAGGGGTTAAAAGGAGGTCCGGAACCGGAAGGGCCCCTCTTTACCTCAAGAAACGTGGAAGGAAGTTGCCCGCCCGCCCGCCCTAAGCGAGGTGGGGTGGTTAGGTTGCGTTTAGTCACGGCGGCAGGTAGTGGGGGAGGGGGACCTGGAGGCACTTGATGGAGAATTGGAGTGAGGTGTGAACAGAATGGTGTGGTAGGGCTGGGGGCGGTGCCCCAGTCACTGGTGACACCTCAGCGGTTGAGGTGGAAAACGGGGGCTCTGAAGGGGGTGTCCTTGGGTCGTTGATTTACGGCCAAGGGCAAAGTAGGAGCCCGGGGAATAACTCAGGTTGCCTTCAGGTCCCCTTACCTTTGGGGTAGGAAATGGAAAACTGTTTACAATGTTATGCACTATGATTTGTAAATGTTATAATGTTAATGGGTAATGTTTACCCGACTGTTTCTGTGTTATTGTAAAGTTAAAGTATATATATTTATTTTATTTTATTATGGTTATTTAATAAATGTGGCCGCTGTGGCCTTTTCCACCAAAATAAGTGTTGTAATGTGGTTATTGATGGGGTGGCAGGGTGGTACAGGGGTCACAGAGCAAGTAGCAGATCCCCTAGTCAAGTAGTCCCCCACATTAGGTGCAGTATAAAGTAGTTCCTCACATTAAGTGCAGTATACAGTAGTCTCCCACATTAGATGCAGTATACAGTAGTCCCCCCACATTAGGTGCAGTATACAGTAGTCCCCCACATTAGGTGCAGTATAAAGTAGTCCCCCACATTAGGTGCAGTATACATTAGTCCCCCCACATTAGGTGCAGTATACAGTAGTTCCCCACATTAGGTGCAGTATACATTAGTACCCCACATTAGGTGCAGTATAAAGTAGTTCCCCACATTAGGTGCAGTATACAGTAGTCCACCACATTAGGTGCAGTATAAAGTAGTTCCCCACATTAGGTGCAGTATACAGTAGTCCACCACATTAGGTGCAGTATACAGTAGTTCCCCACATTAGGTGCAGTATACATTAGTACCCCACATTAGGTGCAGTATAAAGTAGTTCCCCACATTAGGTGCAGTATACAGTAGTCCACCACATTAGGTGCAGTATAAAGTAGTTCCCCACATTAGGTGCAGTATACAGTAGTCCCCCACATTAGGTGCAGTATAAAGTAGTTCCCCACACTAGGTGCAGCAGGGGTGTGGAAATTTTATAAAAAACTACTTGTCCACGGGACTAAAATGGAGCAAAATCTACTTGTCCCTCATGCCGATCCTCTTGTCCGGGGCAATTTTCGTTTTTACGCTCTGATTTTTTCCTCCTCGCCCTATAATAGCCAGAACTACCTACTATAAGGATACCTTTTTAATTTTTCAATAACGTATTCTCTGAACCAAAAAATATATATATGTTTAGGGAAGTGAAATTGAAATAGTAAAAGATAATTTTGCAGATTTGGTGTTTTTCTTTTCTGCGCCATTTACCTTGTGGTTGAGATAACATGTTAGTTTTATACTTTAGGCGCCTGATTACAGTAATACCAGATTTGTATCGTTTACGTCATGTTTTACTAATTCTGAACTTTTTCTAATTTTTTTAATTGCCATTTTTTAACCCCTGTAGCTTTATTTTTTTTCCGCATACCAGGCTGTATGAGGGATCATTTTTTGCGCCATAATCTGTTTTTTGTATCGGTACCATTTTGGCATTGATCTGACTTTTTAATCGCTTTTTAACTTTTTTTTTTCTGGGATATTATAAAAATTGCAATTTTGTGGTTTGGTATTTTTATTAAATTTACCGTACGGGATACATAATGTTATGTTTTAATAGGTTGCACAATTACACACGAAGCGATACCAAATATGTTTATTTTTATTATGTTTGCATGTTTTTATATAGGAAAAGGGGTGATTTGAACTTTTAACATGGAAGGGGTTAATGCAGCGGTCTTCAAACTGTGGCCCTCCAGATGTTGCAAAACTACAACTCCCAGCATGCCCGGACAGCCAACGGCTGTCCGGGCATGCTGGGAATTGTAGTTTTGTAACATCTGGAGGGGCACAGTTTGAAGACCACTGGGTGTCTTTCAAACTTTTATTAAAACTTTTTTTTTTCTTTTACACTTTATTAGACTTATGAGGAATCATTAGATTCCTCAGACAGATGAATAGATTCTATTGAACTCTATTAATCTGTGTGCTCTGTCATCCATTGATAGAGCCTGGTCCAGCCAGGATCTATCAATGACAGAGCGGGACAGGAGGAAGAAGAGGTAAGTCCTCCGGCTACCTCCATAGTGGATCGCCCCCCTGCAATCGCGCTGCGGGGGGAGGGGTGATCCACCCCCCTAGCCCACCAGGGAGCATTCACATGTCCCTTTAGACCAGTGGTTCTCAACCTTTTCGGTGACCGTACCCCCCAAGGCCTAAAAGTATGTCCACGGGTACCCCCTCACGCGGAACTTGCGAGCGAGGGGTACCCGCAGACAAAAGGCGTGTTCTTACCTTTATACTAATGCATCCCATCTCCATCTTAATCCCCTTGTGCTATTATTCCCCCTCCGTCTTAGTCCCCCTGTCCCACAATTCCCACCTGCCTCTGATTCCCTTTTACCATTATTCCCCCTCCATCTTTATCCCCTTGTGCCATTATTATCCAATATGGAACAAGGGGATTAAGATGGAGGAGGGGAAATAATGATACAGGGGGATTAATATGGAGGGGGGGGGTTGATAATTCCCCCCTCCCTCTGATCCCCTTTTGCCATATCGGATAATAATAGCACAAGGGGATTAAGATGGAGGGGGGGATAATCAACCCCCCCCCCCTCCTCCATATTAATCCCCTTGTGTCATTATTCCCCCCTCCCTCTGATCCCCTTTTGTCATTTTCCCCCCTCCATATTAATCCCCTTGTGCCATTATTATCGGATATGGCAAAAGGGGGATCAGAGGAAGGGGGGGAATGGTGCAAGGGGATTAAGATGGAAGGGGATAGGGGAGTAATAAAGCACAAGACATAAAATTTCAATGCCTTGTGCTTTATTACTCCCCCCCCCCCCTCTCCGCCATTATCCCTCTCCCCCTCCATCTTAATGCCTTGTGCTCCGTCCCATACAGCCCCCCCCCCCTCTGTGCCATACAGCTGTTTACCTGGCGTCCTGTGGTCCCGTCGCCTGCTGCTTCACGGGATGTTCCACAGGGCCGCACTGACGTGTGACGTCCCCCTGCACTGTGCGGCAACTCCGCGCAACGTCAGGGGAGGCCACACGTCTCCCTGGCAACCACGCAGTTAACTTACAGTAGCCCCGGCCGCATCTCTGGCCGCGCTACTGTACAGTGAGCTGCCGCGGCTATGCGCTGAAAAATACTGGCCAATGCATGGCCGGTATTTGTCAGCGTTTTCGCGTACCCCAGGTTGAGAACCCAGGCTTTAGACGCCGCTGTCAGCTTTGACAGCGGCGATCTAAAGGGTTAATAGCCAGCCGCGGCGATCGCCGCATGCTGGCTATTAGCGGCGGCCCCCGGCTACTGAGAACAGCTGGGGGCTGCAGAGTATGGAGCGGGCACGAGTCCGGAGCCCGCTCCATACATACTGCAGAGCGCCGAATGCATCTCCCCGTGCAGACGCGCCTCCTCCCCTCAGCTCTCCGAAGCTACAGCTGGGGGGAGTGAAGGCAGAGGACGCAGGTCTGCACGGGGAGCAAGAAGCCACGCCCCCTCATCTCCCCCCGCACGTCTGCAGAGCAGGGGAGAGAGAGACATACACAGTGTAACACTCACCGGAGAAGACTGGAGGTGGATCCGCTGAGCACCGCGTGGCAGATGTAGAGAGCCGCACCAGGGAGCGGAATCTAAGACGCCGCTGGTCTTCACCAGAGCCCGCCGCGAAGCAGGATGGACTTGCTGCGGCAGGCGACGTCCAGGTCGCTTCCGCTGGTACGACTCGACCACGCGGGCGGCCGAGGTGGTACTTGGCACAGAGAGGGGTAACTGGGAGGTTGGGAGCGGGCAAGCTGTCGGGCTGAAGGTAGGGCTAAGGTCAGAGGCTGGAGACTGGGTGCGTGGTCAGGAACGTAACAGAAGGTCAAGGGCAGGCGGCAAGGTACGAAGTGGGGGATGTAGCTTAAAGGTCAGGTAGCACAGGTAGTCAAAGTAGTGGTACGCTTTCTCTAGGGCAATAGCACAAAGATCCGGCAGGGAACAAGGGAAGTGAGGTGCTTAAATAAGGTGGGACCAACAAGTGACAAATAGAAAGGGTACTGTCTCTTTAAATCTCACAGAGTGGCGCGCGCGCGCCCTGGGGGAGAGACGCGCGCGCACCAGCACTGCAGGAGGAAGCACGGGAGACGCGCCGAGAGAAGCCCACGGACGCGGCTCCCGTGCGAGCGGGACGAGGATGCTGCCCAGCTGGAGAGACGGAGGAAGAAGGTAAGTGGCGGGGAGAAGAATGCCGGGGCACGGGCACACAGGAGCGAGGGGAGAGGCGCAGACGGCCCCGTGCAGGATACCGGGACACGGAGCGGGCCGTGACAGTACCCCCCCCCTTTGGCCCCCTCTTCCTTTTGAGTTGCAGGAACTTCTGGATTAAGTTCTTGTCCAGGATATTCTCCTCGGGTTCCCACGACCTCTCCTCAGGACCAAATCCCTTCCAGTCAACCAAAAAGAACCGTCTACCTCTGGAGAGTTTGGAGGCAAGAATTTGTTGCACTTCAAAAATGTCGGAGGCACCAGAGATTGGAGATGGAATACAAGACTTGGTGGAAAATCGATTCAAGACCAATGGTTTGAGGAGGGAGACATGGAAGGTGTTAGGGATGCGAAGGGAACGAGGCAGGAGCAGCTTGTAGGCCACCGGGTTAATTTGACAAAGAACCTTGAATGGGCCTAGAAAACGGGGTCCTAGTTTATAACTGGGCTGTTTAAGGCGAACATGCTTGGCGGAAAGCCACACCTTGTCACCGGGATGGAAAATTGGTGGAGGTCTTCTCTTCTTGTCAGCCTGGAGTTTCATACGGGAGGAAGCATGGGTTAATGAACGTTGGGTGTCTTTCCAAATGGCCTGGAAATCTCGAACCAGGGAATCAGCCGCAGGGACCTCGGAGGAGATGGGCAGTGGGAGAGGAGGGCGGGGATGGTGTCCATAGACAATGAAGAACGGGGAGTTGCCAGAAGAACCAGAGTCATGGTGATTATAAGAAAATTCGGCCCAGGGTAGAAGAGAGGACCAATCATCTTGTCGTGCAGAGACGAAGTGACGAAGATAGGTACCAAGGGTCTGGTTCACTCTTTCTGCTTGACCATTGGTTTGAGGGTGGTACGCAGAGGAGAAATCCAGCTTGACTTTGAGGCGATTACACAGAGCACGCCAGAACTTTGAGACAAATTGCACCCCCCTGTCAGACACAATATGGAGAGGGAGACCATGGAGCCGGAAGATGTGACGGAAAAACAAACTTGCTAGTTGGGTTGCGGATGGTAGACTGGGGAGCGGGATAAAGTGGGCCATTTTAGAGAATCTGTCCACTACAACCCAGATTACAGTGCAATTGGAGGACGGTGGCAAGTCCGTGATAAAATCCATGGCAATATGGTCCCAAGGAGATTCCGGAATGGGAAGTGGTTGCAGTAAGCCAGCCGGTCTCTGGCGAGAAGTTTTATTCCGGGCACAGATGACACAAGCACGAACAAAATCGGAGACATCGCGGGGTAGGCTGGGCCACCAGTAGTGACGGGAAATGAGGGAGATGGAGTTCTGGATCCCCGAATGTCCTGCTAGGAAGGAGGAGTGGCCCCAGTTCAAGATCTTGGTTCTCAGGTGAGGAGGTACAAAGGTCTTCCCAGGAGGTACCTGAAGAAGGGAAGCCGGTGCTGAAGGAATGAGGCGGTCAGGAGGAATGATGTGCTGAGGCTGCGAGTCTAGTCCCGTAACATCAGAGGCCCTGGAGAGAGCATCAGCTCTGATATTCTTATGGGCTGGACGGAAGTGGATCTGGAAGTTAAAACGAGAGAAGAACAGAGACCACCTGGCCTGTCGGGGGTTCAGCCGTTGCGCGGTTTGCAGGTAAAGGAGATTCTTGTGATCAGTATAAATGGCAATAGGGAGGACTGTCCCCTCCAACCAATGACGCCACTCCTCCAGAGCTAATTTAATAGCCAAGAGCTCCTTGTCCCCGATGGTATAATTTCTTTCTGCTGGAGAAAAGGTCTTAGAAAAGAAAGCGCAGGTGGACATTTTGCCCTTGGTGGATTGCTGCATTAAGACTGCTCCAGCTCCCACGGAGGAGGCGTCCACCTCCAGGGAAAAAGATTTGTCTGGGTCGGGGCGTGTCAAGACCGGAGCAGAAGCAAAGGCAGACTTGAGTTGGGAGAAGGCTTCCACGGCAGGGGGAGGCCAAGACTTGGGGTCCGCTCCCTTTTTAGTCAAAGCCACAAGGGGTGCTACTAGCGTAGAGTAATGTGAGATGAACTGCCGATAATAGTTGGCAAAGCCCAAAAAGCGCTGAATAGCTTTTAATCCAGAAGGCTGAGGCCAGTTCAGAACAGCGGACAATTTATTTGGGTCCATGCGAAGCCCTTGGCTAGAGATGACATAACCAAGAAATGGGAGGCTGGTCTTCTCAAAGAGGCACTTTTCGAGTTTGGCATAAAGATGGTTGCTTCTCAGGCGACGAAGAACTTGGCGTACTTGGGTCCGGTGAACCTCTAAACTGGGGGAGAAGATGAGAATGTCGTCGAGATAGACGACAACACAGGAGTACAGGAGATCCCGGAAAATGTCGTTGACGAATTCCTGAAAAACTGCTGGTGCGTTACACAGGCCGAAAGGCATAACAAGATATTCATAGTGTCCATCTCGGGTATTGAATGCAGTCTTCCATTCGTCCCCCTTTCTGATCCTAATCAAGTTATAGGCACCTCGAAGATCCAACTTCGAGAAGATCTTAGCTCCGCGTAAGCGATCAAAGAGCTCGGAAATTAGTGGAAGAGGATACCGATTCTTAATAGTGATCTTATTCAACCCTCGATAATCAATACAGGGGCGTAGCGAACCGTCCTTCTTTTCCACAAAGAAGAAGCCGGCTCCCGCAGGGGAGGAAGATTTTCGGATGAATCCCCTCTGTAAGTTCTCCCGGATATAATCCGACATGGCCTTGGTCTCGGGCGCGGACAGTGGATAAATCCTACCCCGAGGAGGAGAGGTGCCTGGCAGGAGGTCGATAGGGCAGTCATAGGGACGGTGAGGAGGTAGACACTCCGCTTGCTGCTCAGAAAAAACGTCGGCAAATTCACGATAGTGGACAGGAAGGCCAGGTAAGACAGAAGTGGGAGGAGGGAATCTAGGTTGAACCGATTTCAGGCAACGGTTGTGGCAATCCGGACCCCAACGAGTAACCTCTCCGGAGCGCCAGTCCAAGAGTGGGGCATGAAGCTGCAACCAAGGAAGACCCAGGAGAGCATCAGAAGTGCAGTGAGGTAGAACGTAGAAGACGATCCTTTCCTTATGAAAGACCCCAATCTGCATCTCGAGTGGAGCAGTCACCTCAAGCACTGCGGTATTAAGGCACTCCCCACTGATGGAAGATATGTACAAGGGTTTAGTGAGCCGAGAGACAGGAAGGCGGTACTTAGAAACTAGGTGAGCGGAAAGAAAATTGCCGGCAGAACCAGAGTCCACAAGAGCGGAAACAGAAAAGGTATTACCCGAAGAAGTGATCTGAACTGGGATATTCAAGCGGGGAGAGGAGTTCCTCTCACCTAGGGTCGCCTCTCCTACGTCTCCTAGGTGTGAGCGTTTCCCTGGCGAGGAGGACGGAGAGGGCAACGATTCAAGAAGTGTTCTGGGCTGGCACAGTAAAGGCAAAGATTCTCCTCCCTGCGACGGGTTCTTTCCTGAGGGGTAAGACGGGCCCGGTCCACTTGCATGGGCTCGTCAACAACAGAAGATGAGGGGGCCTCCGGTGGGTGTTGTAATACCGGAGCCAGCCTAGGGAAGCGACGTGGTCTTGGCTGCTGACGTTCCTGGCGGAGTTCCCCTTGCCTCTCCGCAAAACGGACATCGATGCGGGTAGCCAAATGGATTAAATCCTGAAGAGAAGAGGGGGGGTCACGAGTGGCCAGGGCATCCTTGACCCTACTAGACAGGCCCTTCTTGAAGGTGGCACACAGTGCCGGTTCATTCCAGTCCAGTTCAGACGCTAGGGTGCGAAACTGGATGGCGTAATCACCGACTGACGAATCTCCCTGACAAAGGTTCAAGAGGGCAGACTCGGCGGAAGAGGCTCGGGCAGGTTCCTCGAAGGCGCTCCGGAACTCGGTAAGAAAGGTTTGCAGGTCCGATGTAATAGGGTCGCCTTTGTCCCAAAGAGGGGTGGCCCAGGCCAAGGCTCTTCCAGAAAGAAGACTGAGGACGAAGGCCACCTTGGCCCGTTCCGAACGGAACTGATCTGCCATTAATTCTATATGCATGGAGCATTGGGACACAAAACCCCTGCACGCCTTGGAGTCACCCTCAAACTTGTTGGGCAGGGAGAGTCGCAACTTGGGACCGAGAGCAGAAGCTGGAGGCTCAGGTCCAGGAGCAGGCTCGGGAACGGGTTGCCGTGGCTGCGGCTGCTGAAGCTGCTGCTGCTGCATGGTGAGGAGCTGCTCCATCATGGCGGATAATTGGTTCAGTTGTTGAGCCTGCTGTGCCAACTGCTGGGACTGCTGAGCCACCACAGTAGAGAGATCCGCGATGCTGGGAAGAGGCACCTTGGCGGGATCCATGGCCGGATCTTGCTGTAACACTCACCGGAGAAGACTGGAGGTGGATCCGCTGAGCACCGCGTGGCAGATGTAGAGAGCCGCACCAGGGAGCGGAATCTAAGACGCCGCTGGTCTTCACCAGAGCCCGCCGCGAAGCAGGATGGACTTGCTGCGGCAGGCGACGTCCAGGTCGCTTCCGCTGGTACGACTCGACCACGCGGGCGGCCGAGGTGGTACTTGGCACAGAGAGGGGTAACTGGGAGGTTGGGAGCGGGCAAGCTGTCGGGCTGAAGGTAGGGCTAAGGTCAGAGGCTGGAGACTGGGTGCGTGGTCAGGAACGTAACAGAAGGTCAAGGGCAGGCGGCAAGGTACGAAGTGGGGGATGTAGCTTAAAGGTCAGGTAGCACAGGTAGTCAAAGTAGTGGTACGCTTTCTCTAGGGCAATAGCACAAAGATCCGGCAGGGAACAAGGGAAGTGAGGTGCTTAAATAAGGTGGGACCAACAAGTGACAAATAGAAAGGGTACTGTCTCTTTAAATCTCACAGAGTGGCGCGCGCGCGCCCTGGGGGAGAGACGCGCGCGCACCAGCACTGCAGGAGGAAGCACGGGAGACGCGCCGAGAGAAGCCCACGGACGCGGCTCCCGTGCGAGCGGGACGAGGATGCTGCCCAGCTGGAGAGACGGAGGAAGAAGGTAAGTGGCGGGGAGAAGAATGCCGGGGCACGGGCACACAGGAGCGAGGGGAGAGGCGCAGACGGCCCCGTGCAGGATACCGGGACACGGAGCGGGCCGTGACACACAGCTTCTCATCTCCCCTATTCTGCTTCGGATCTGCAGTCTGTATGGAGCGGGCTCCCGACTCCTGCCCGCTCCATACAGACTGCAGATCCGCCGCACTTGTCAGGTCCGGCCCTGCTTGCCCGAAGCCGGGCTAAGGGCCGGACAAATTCACCTGCCCGGCGCCCAAAACTGCTAGTCCGGGGCGTCGGGCGATAGAAATTCCACATCCCTGAATATATATTTTCATACATCGATTAGTACTTTATTTGGTTTCGCGGTTACAATGTGTTACGCTTTTGGTGTTTGTAGGTATATATGTAGAAGGAATAAGTTGCAATATATAGGGGGAAAAAAGAAACATGAGGATTGGGGTGCAGGTGACTACTCCCAATGAAGCAGAGCTGTAGTGTTCTGATCAATCCGGGAGCTGTGTATTCTTCCCCCACCATCACTTTCCTCCTCTTCCTATTCTCAAAAATGAGGAATCCTCCTGCCAGAATACCCAAATCTGTAGATGACGTTGGACTTTGTCAGAATTTTACTAATATCTGTATTTATATTTGTATATTCTATTTATTTGTCTTCTATGTTATAAAGTGACGTTCCTTCCCACCCAAATACCCAGTCCTCAGTATAAAGTCACCGCCCCCCCCAAAAAAAACACCCTACACCCATAGTTTTCTATACCTTTATTTAATAATAAAAAGCTTATTTCACCCTATAAAACAAATGGATGTAAATGTCCATGTCTACACCTGTCCTCAGAGCAGTGACATTCCGTATGACATCACACATGTGACTTCACAAATGGTGATAGCTGGAAAAAGAGGTGCAGAGCCCCAGAGGCCTTACTCTGAGGACTGCAATCTAGCGAGCACTAGTGTTTCTATATTGTTTCCTTGCGCTTTTTATTTTATCATGATTCGAGGGGACCACATCAGCAGGGATGAGGTCAATTTGGCCTGTAGCATGTGCTGGACAGTTACCATCCTCCTGGGTTCCCTCTTCACCACCGGCCCGAGTTTCTGGTTTGAAATCACCAGCAACCAACCGAGCCGGAACATCACCTCCAGCCACCTGCAAGGGCAGAACGATACCATCAGAGATCTGCCCAGCTTGAATACTACCAGCAGCGACATGAAGTGTCCCATCTGGACGAGGACCAGGATCAGAAAGATCACCCCTGTCCTGGTGAGTAATCAAACCTCTGCCAGCAGCGACATGAAGTGTCCCATCTGGACCAGGACCAGGACCAGAAAGATCACCCCTGTCCTGGGGAATAATGACACCACTGCCAGCAGCGACACGATCAGCTGGGATTCCATTACCAACAACCTGCAGAGCGGGGCGGCCATCATCAAAAACTATCTTGGCTGGATCAGCACTTATGGTGACATGATCATCTCCCTGCTATGCTATATCCCCATCGATAACAACCTGCTGGACCGGTTCATAGATGCTGTTGACGATCTGATCTCGTTTGCTAGTACCATCAGTGACCTGCTGTCCTGGATAGACACCACCACTGAATTGGTATTCTGGATCCCCACCATCACCAGCAGTTCCCTGCTTGCCTGGATGAACCCAGTCAATGAGTTGGTGACCTGGATTAGCACCAGCAGCACTATAGAGCTTCTTTACGTGATCTGTAACCCCACCGCCATCAGCTGGATCGGCTTCATCAGTGACAGGCTCACCTGGATCGCCATCACACTTCAGCTTCTGACGTGGGTTATGCCAAGGGGGATAGTGACCAGCATCACCGGACCGATGGACTATATTAACTCGGTCAGACAGTTCCTGGGACGGGTCACCATTGCCATCCTAATTGTCAATATCCCCGAGATAAGAGGTGTCATTAACGTCATCACCAGTATACTATGGGTATTCTTCACCAACCTGTATGTATGAACACTGGAAAAGATGAATAAACATTTTTATTTCACAAATATTCCGATTGATGTAATTATTGTTATAATAATAGACAAAGTGGGGAATTTATTATAGATCAGCGTTTTATATGTCAGTGAGAAACAAAGTAGTAGAGTAAGATGCCCAGGGCCGGGTTTAGGCTCAGCGTGGCCCTAGGCAAAATCAAAAGTGGGGCCCAAAAGTCGTAATAGTGCACTAACCAGATTTTAACATTTTTGGTCACTTCAAATACTATAAAAAATATCTAAAAAGCAATTGAGAAGTCCCATCAAAACAAAAACAGTACCGATAAAAACTACAAATCACAACGCAAAAAATGACCTCATACATCCCCATATACAGAAAAATAAGAGTTATAGGGATCAGAATAGTACAATTTTATATTTTTGTATAGTCCCCCACATTAGGTAAGCAGTATGATCCCCCACATTAGGTAGACAGTATAGTACCCCCAACATTAGGTAGAGTATAGCTCCCCCACATTAGGTTGGCAGTATATTTCCCCCCATATTGGGTGCAGTAGAGTCCCCCACATTAGATGCAGTATAGTTCCCCCATATTAGGTGCAGTATAGTTCCCCCACATTAGGTGCAGTATGGTCTCCCACAATAGGTGCAGTATACAGTAACCCCCCAACTTTAGGTGCAGTATACAGTTTTTCCACCACATTAGGTGCAGTATACAGTAGTTCCCCCACATTAGGTGCAGTATACAGTAGTTCCGCCACATTAGGTGCAGTATACAGTAGTCCCCCACATTAGGTGCAGTATACAGTAGTCCCCCACATTAGGTGCAGTATACAGTAGTCCCCCACATTAGGTGCAGTATACAGTAGTCCCCCACATTAGGTGCAGTATACAGTAGTCCCCCCACATTAGGTGCAGTATACAGTAGTCCCACACATTAGGTGCAGTATACAGTAGTCCCCCACATTAGGTGCAGTATACAGTAGTCCCCTACATTAGGTGCAGTATACATACAGTAGTCCCCCACATTAGGTGCAGGATAAAGTAGTTCCCCACATTAGGTGCAGTATACACTAGTCCGTCACATTAGGTGCAGTATAACGTAGTTCCCCACATTAGGTGCAGTATACAGTAGTTACCCCACATTAGGTGCAGTATAAAGTAGTCCCCCACATTAGGTGCAGGATACAGTAGTTCCCCACATTAGGTGCAGTATACAGTAGTCCCCCACATTAGGTGCAGTATACAGTAGTTCCCCACATTAGGTGCAGTATACAGTAATCCCCCACATTAAGTGCAGTGTAAAGTAGTTCCCCACATTAGGTACAGTATACAGTAGTCCCCCACATTAGGTGCAGTATACAGTAGTCCCTCACATTAGGTGCAGTATACAGTAGTCCCTCACATTAGGTGCAGTATAAAGTAGTCCCCAACATTAGGTGCAGTATACAGTAGTTCCCCCACATTAGGTGCAGTATAAAGTAGTCCCAACATTAGGTGCAGTATACAGTAGTTCCCCCACATTAGGTTCAGTATAAAGAAGTCCCCCACACTAGGTGCAGTATACAGTAGTCCCCCACATTAGGTGCAGTATAAAGTAGTCTCACACATTAGGTGCAGTATACAGTAGTCCCCCACATTAGGTGCAGTATACAGTAGTTCCCACATTAGGTGCAGTATACAGTAGTCCCCCACATTAGGTGCAGTATAAAGTAGTCCCCCACACTAGGTGCAGTATACAGTAGTCCCCCACATTAGGTGCAGTATAAAGTAGTCCCCCACACTAGGTGCAGTATACAGTAGTCCCCCACATTAGGTGCAGTATAAAGTAGTCTCACACATTAGGTGCAGTATACAGTAGTCCCCCACATTAGGTGCAGTATACAGTAGTCCCCCACATTAGGTGCAGTATACAGTAGTTCCCACATTAGGTGCAGTATACAGTAGTCCCCCACATTAGGTGCAGAATAAAGTAGTTCCCCACATTAGGTGCAGTATACAGTAGTCCCCCACATTAGGTGCAGTATAAAGTAGTCTCACACATTAGGTGCAGTATACAGTAGTCCCTCACATTAGGTGTAGTATAAAGTAGTCCCCCACATTAGGTGCAGTATAAAGTAGTCCCCAACATTAGGTGCAGTATACAGTAGTCCCCCACATTAGGTGCAGTATACAGTAGTCCCCCACATTAGGTGCAGTATACAGTAGTTCCCACATTAGGTGCAGTATACAGTAGTCCCCCACATTAGGTGCAGAATAAAGTAGTTCCCCACATTAGGTGCAGTATACAGTAGTCCCCCACATTAGGTGCAGTATAAAGTAGTCTCACACATTAGGTGCAGTATACAGTAGTCCCTCACATTAGGTGTAGTATAAAGTAGTCCCCCACATTAGGTGCAGTATAAAGTAGTCCCCCACATTAGGTGCAGTATACAGTAGTTCCCACATTAAGTGCAGTATACAGTAGTCCCCCACATTAGGTGCAGTATAAAGTAGTTCCCCACATTAGGTGCAGTATACAGTAGTCCCCCACATTAGGTGCAGTATACAGTAGTCCCCCACATTAGGTGCAGTATAAAGTAGTTCCCCACATTAGGTGCAGTATACAGTAGTCCCCCACATTAGGTGCAGTATACAGTAGTCCCACACATTAGGTCCACTATACAGTAGTCCCCCAAATTAGGTGCAGTATACAGTAGTCCCACACATTAGGTGCAGTATACAGTAGTCCCATACATTAGGAGCAGTATACAGTAGTCCCCCCACACTAGGTGCAGTATACAGTAGTCCCCCCACATTAGGTGCAGTATAAAGTAGTTTTCCCACATTAGGTGCAGTATACAGTAGTCCCCCACATTAGGTGCAGTATACAGTAGTTACCCCACATTAGGTGCAGTATACAGTAGTTCCCCACATTAGGTGCAGTATACAGTTCCCCCACACTAGGTGCAGTATACAGTAGTCCCCCACATTAGGTGCAGTATAAAGTAGTCCCACACATTAGGTGCAGTATAAAGTAGTTCCCCACCTTAGGTGCAGTATACATTTCCCCCACATTAGGTGCAGTATACATTTCCCCCCACATTAGGTGCAGTATACAGTTCCCCCACATTAGGTGCAGTATACAGTTCCCCCACATTAGGTGCAGTATACATTTCCCCCACATTAGGTGCAGTATAAAGTAGTCCCCCACATTAGGTGCAGTATAAAGTAGTTCCCCACCTTAGGTGCAGTATACAGTTCCCCCACATTAGGTGCAGTATACATTTCCCCCACATTAGGTGCAGTATACAATTCCCCCCACATTAGGTGCAGAATACAATTCCCCCCAGATTAGGTGCAGTATACAGTTCCCCCAGATTAGGTGCAGTATAAAGTAGTCCCCCACATTAGGTGCAGTATACAGTTTCCCCACATTAGGTGCAGTATACAGTTCCCCCACATTAGGTGCAGTACAGTTCCCCCACAGACATACAGCATTCAGCCATATACAGTGTATGGCTGGAGGCTGTATGCCTGTTTACTGACCCACTTCAGTGTTCCGACCACCGCTCCGGGGTCATGATCTACTGCTAGAGCGGCGGTTGGAACACTGAAGATGACCGCAGGTCACTTACCATACCCGCGCGTCCTCCTCACTGCTCTGCTCCGCTGTACTGTTGCTATGGGCGCACGCACGGGATGTCAGTGACGTCACTGTGTGCGCTTCCTACCAGCGGCCCCTGCATTTTTTAAGTTATCTCAGGGCTGCTATGAGGTAAACGGGGCATCCTTGTGTCCTGAAAAGATTTTTCGGGACACAGGGATGTCCCGAATGTGACGGGGGCCCCCTGCGGGCACGGGGCCCTGAGCTGGTCACTGTTTTAAAGTGGCCACGGCCGGGCTGCTAATTTTTAACAAGCAGCAAACGCTGCGGCCACTTTAAAACAGTTGCCCCCCTTACTGAGCAGCCGGCAGGGGGCCCCCTGGAGGATGGGGGCCCTAGGCAATTGCCTGGTTTGCCCCGCCCTAACGCCGGCCCTGAAGGTGCCCCAAATGTATGAGCAGTGGTCTCCAATCTGTGCTCTTCCAGATGTTGCAAAACTACAACTCCCAGCATGCCTGGACTGCCCAGGCATGCTGGGAGTTGTAGTTTGGCAACGTCTGAAGGGCCAGATGTTACAGAACCACAACTCCCAGCATGTCTGGACTGTCTGGGCATGCTGGGAGTTGTAGTTTTGCCGCCCCCCCCCATGTGAATGTACAGTTTACAGGGTACATTCACATGGTCGGGGGTGTCCTTGCTGTAAACCCCCGCCCTTGTTATGTGCCTTGAGGGGTGTAGATTTCAAAATGGTATGCCATGTGGGGTTTTCTGCTGTTCTGGCACCATAAGGGCTTCCTAAATGTGACATGCCCCCCAAAATCCATTTCAGCAAAATTCACTCTCCAAAATCCCATTGTTGCTCCTTCCCTTCTGAGCCCTCTACTGCGCCCGCCGAACACTTTACATACACATATGAGGTATTTCCTTACTCGAGAGAAATTGGGTTACACATTTGGGGGGATTCCTCTCCTTTTACCCCTTGTTAAAATTCAAAAACTGGGTCTACAAGAACATGTTAGTGTAAAAAATTTGAGATTTTGAATTTTCTCCTTCACTTTGCTGCTATTCCTGTGAAACACCTAAAGGGTTAACAAACTTACTGAATGTCATTTTGAATACTTTGAGGGGTGTAGTTTTTATAATGGGGTCCTTTGTGGGGTATTTCTAATATGAAGGCCCTTCAAATCCCCTTCAAACCTGAACTGGTCTCTGAAAAATTCAGATTTTGAAAATTTTGTGAAAAATTGGAAAATTGCTGCTGAACTCTGAAGCCCTCTGGTGTCTTCCGAAAGTAAAAACATCTCAACTTTATGATGGAAACATAATATATTGTATAAAATATAATAATATAAAGATATCCCCTGTATGATTCCAACATAAAGTAGACATATTGTATATGTGAATCAATATATCATTTATTTGGAATGTCTATTTTCCTTACAAGCTTCAAAGTTAGTAAAATGCAAACTTTTCAAATTTTTCATAACATTTTGGAATTTTTCACCAAGAAATGATGCAAGTATGGCCAAAAATATACCTCCTATCAAATACGCCGTTTCGCTACCCGCTTCGTCAGGGAGTAGCGAAACGGCGTAGGGGTTGTGTGTGATTTCTGATGTGAGTATAACGTGGTGACTCTGGATGCACTGTGGCAGCGTGTTTATCCTCTTTTCCCTTCCGAGGGCTGGTGTATTATCCTAGTGCAGTGATGTTGTTGTTGATGCACTTGTTAATTTTTTCAGGTCTCCTATCAACACACCTTTTTCTCTAGGTTTCTCAGGCTCCCACAGTGCACCAATAGATCACCTGTACACGTTTTCTCTCTCTTCTCTTATTATCATTTATTTTTTGTTTGCCTTTTCTATGTGTGCCTTATGTCGCAGTGCTGTTCTGCAGTATATGTTTAACTGGTAATGGCAAACCTTTAAGAGAATAGTCTTTATTAGATCATTACACATTTTTCTGGCTATTGCTGATTCTCAATATTTATGTTTTTTATTTTATTATTATCTATGTTTAATAAAGCTTGTTATTTTATTTATATTTTCACGTCTGGTGCATTTATTTGATAGGAGGTATACTAAAGTGTTTTTGCACCAAACGCAATTTACTTTTCGAGTTGAAAAGCAACTTTGGTCACATATCTTTGGTTAAGTATGGCCAAAAATGTAACACTAGGATAAAGTAGAATTTGTCACGAAAAAACAATCTCGGAATAAAATTCATAAGTACAAGCATCTCAGAGTTATTAACGCTTAAAGTGACAGTGGTCAAATGTGCAAAAAATGCTCTGGTCCTTAAGGGGTTAAGAATTATGAAATATGGTCAAAATATTAAGTATGAAAAATTATCAAAATGTATCATTAGGCAGGTAGTACCCCCAAATTAGACCCCCCATTAAACAGGTAATACCCCCAAATTAGACCCCTCCCCCAGCAGACAGATAGTACCCCCAAATTAGACCCCGCCAGTAGACAGGTCGTACCCCCAAATTAGACACCGCCCCAGTAGACAGGTAGTACCCCCTGATTATCCCCCCCCCAGTAGGCAGGCAGTACCCCCGAATTAGACCCCCCCAGTAGACAGGTGGTACCAACAGATTATACCTCCCGCCCCCCCAGTAGACAGGTAGTACCCCCAGATTATCCCCCCCCCAGTAGGCAGGCAGTACCCCCAGATTAGACCCCCCCCAGTAGTCAGGTAGTACCCCCAGATTATCCCCCCCCCCAGTAGGCAGGCAGTACCCCCAGATTAGACCCCCCCCAGTACTCAGGTAGTACCCCCAGATTATCCCCCCCCCCAGTAGGCCGGCAGTACCCCCAGATTAGACCCCCCCCCAGTAGTCAGGTAGTACCTTCAGATTATCCCCCCCAGTAGGCAGGCAGTACCCCCAGATTAGACCCCCCCCCAGTAGTCAGGTAGTACCCCCAAATTAGACCCCCCCAGTAGACAGGTGGTACCATCAGATTATCCCTCCCGCCCCCCCAGTAGGCAGGTAGTATCCCCAGATTAGACCCCCCAGTAGACAGGTAGAACCCCAGATTATCCCCCCTCAGTAGGTAGGTAGTACCCCCAGATTATCCCCCCTCAGTAGGTAGGTAGTATCCCCAGATTAGCCCCCCTCAGTAGGTAGGTAGTACCCCCAGATTATCCCCCCCAGTAGGCAGGCAGTACCCCCAGATTAGACCCCCCCCCAGTAGTCAGGTAGTACCCCCAAATTAGACCCCCCCAGTAGACAGGTGGTACCACCAGATTATCCCTCCCGCCCCCCCAGTAGGCAGGTAGTACCCCCAGATTATCCCCCCCCCCCAGTAGGCAGGCAGTACCCCCAGATTAGACCCCCCCCAGTAGTCAGGTAGTACCCCCAGATTATCCACCCCCCCAGTAGGCAGGCAGTACCCCCAGATTAGACCCCCCCAGTACTCAGGTAGTACCCCCAGATTATCCCCCCCCAGTAGGCCGGCAGTACCCCCAGATTAGACCCCCCCCCCAGTAGTCAGGTAGTACCTTCAGATTATCCCCCCCAGTAGGCAGGCAGTACCCCCAGATTAGACCCCCCCCCAGTAGTCAGGTAGTACCCCCAAATTAGACCCCCCCAGTAGACAGGTGGTACCACCAGATTATCCCTCCCGCCCCCCCAGTAGGCAGGTAGTATCCCCAGATTAGACCCCCCAGTAGACAGGTAGAACCCCAGATTATCCCCCCTCAGTAGGTAGGTAGTACCCCCAGATTATCCCCCCTCAGTAGGTAGGTAGTATCCCCAGATTATCCCCCCTCAGTAGGTAGGTAGTACCCCCAGATTATCCCCCCCAGTAGGCAGGCAGTACCCCCAGATTAGACCCCCCCCCCAGTAGTCAGGTAGTACCCCCAAATTAGACCCCCCCAGTAGACAGGTGGTACCACCAGATTATCCCTCCCGCCCCCCCAGTAGGCAGGTAGTATCCCCAGATTAGACCCCCCAGTAGACAGGTAGAACCCCAGATTATCCCCCCTCAGTAGGTAGGTAGTACCCCCAGATTATCCCCCCTCAGTAGGTAGGTAGTATCCCCAGATTAGCCCCCCTCAGTAGGTAGGTAGTACCCCCAGATTATCCCCCCCAGTAGGCAGGCAGTACCCCCAGATTAGACCCCCCCAGTAGTCAGGTAGTACCCCCAAATTAGACCCCCCCAGTAGACAGGTGGTACCACCAGATTATCCCTCCCGCCCCCCCAGTAGGCAGGTAGTATCCCCAGATTAGACCCCCAGCAGACAGGTAGTACCCCCAGATTATCCCCCCTCAGTAGGTAGGTAGTACCCCCAGATTAGCCCCCACTCTGTAGGCTGACTCGGTCGCTCGGTCACGTCACACTCTCAGAATACCTAGGGCCGGCGTCAGAACGTAGGCCCTTGAGTTCTGGGAGCGTGAAGTGACCGAGCGTCATTACGCGCGTAGCTGTGCTTGCTCTTATCCAGCCTGGCCCACAAGGTAAGCGGCTGAAATGGGACATTTCCTTGTTTGCCAAATAGGCCAGTCCGGCCCGTGTTACTGTACAGGGCAGGAGGACGGCCCAGCCTGCGGCCCTGACAGGTATTATAAAGATATGCAGGTTCATGAACTATTTCTCCCGTTACTATCTTCCGTCACAAAATAACGGCCATTATTAACCCCTTAAGGACCACAGGTTTTTACGTTTTTGCACTTTCATTTTTTCCTCCTCAACTTTTAAAAACCATAACCCTTTCAATTTTGCACCTAAAAATCCATATGATGGCATTTTGCGCCACTAATTCTACTTCGCAGTGACATCAGTCATTTTACCCAAAAATCTACGGCGAAACGGAAAAAAAAATCATTGTGCAACGAAATTGAAGAAAAAACGCAATTTTGTAACTTTTGGGGGCTTCCGTTTCTACGCAGTAAAATTTTTCGGTAAAAATGACACCTTATCTTTATTCTGTAGGTCCATATGATTAAAATGATATCCTACTTATATAGGTTTGATTTTGTCGTACTTCTGTAAAAAATCATAACTACATGCAAACAAATTTATACGTTTAAAATTGTCATCTTCTGACCCCTATAACTTTTTTATTTTTTCGCATATGGGGCGGTATGAGGGCTCATTTTTTGCACCGTGATCTGAAGATTTTAGAGGTACCATATTTGTATTGATCGGACTTTTTGATCGCTTTTTATTCATTTTTTCATGATATAAAAAGCGAGCAAAAATAAGTTATTTTGGACTTTGGAATTTTTTTGCGCGTACGCCATTGACCGTATGGTTTAATTAATGCCATATTTTTATAGTTCGGACATTTACGCACGCGGCAATACCACATATGTTTATATTTATGTGGTGTCCCGGTACCGAATCCTATCCGGTACCTTTGTTTATGGTTCCCAATTGTCACGATGCCGGCTGGCAGGTAGTGGACCCTCTGTGCCAGAGAGGGATTGGCGTGGACCGTGCTAGTGGACCGGTTCTAAGCCACTACTGGTTTTCACCAGAGCCCGCCGCAAAGCGGGATGGTCTTGCTGCGGCGGTAGTGACCAGGTCGTATCCACTAGCAACGGCTCACCTCTCTGGCTGCTGAAGATAGGCGCGGTACAAGGGAGTAGGCAGAAGCAAGGTCGGACGTAGCAGAAGGTCGGGGCAGGCAGCAAGGATCGTAGTCAGGGGCAACGGCAGAAGGTCTGGAAACACAGGCAAGAAACACACAAGGAACGCTTTCACTGGCACTAAGGCAACAAGATCCGGCAAGGGAGTGCAAGGGAAGTGAGGTAATATAGGGAAGTGCACAGGTGAAAACCCTAATTGGAACCACTGCGCCAATCAGCGGCGCAGTGGCCCTTTAAATCGCAGAGACCCGGCGCGCGCGCGCCCTAGGGAGCGGGGCCGCGCGCGCCGGGACAGAACAGACGGGGAGCGAGTCAGGTAGGGGAGCCGGGGTGCGCATCGCGAGCGGGCGCTACCCGCATCGCGAATCGCATCCCGGCTGGCAGCGGGATCGCAGCGCCCCGGGTCAGAGGACGTGACCGGAGCGCTGCAGCGGAGGGAGTGAAGCGAGCGCTCCGGGGAGGAGCGGGGAACCGGAGCGCTCGGCGTAACAGTACCCCCCCCCTTGGGTCTCCCCCTCTTCTTGGAGCCTGAGAACCTGAGGAGCAGACTTTTGTCAAGGATGTTGTCCTCAGGTTCCCAGGATCTCTCTTCAGGACCACAACCCTCCCAGTCTACTAAAAAAAAATTTTTCCCTCTGACCTTTTTGGCAGCCAAAATTTCCTTGACCGAGAAGACGTCCGAGGAGCCGGAAACAGGAGTGGGAGGAACAGATTTGGGAGAAAAACGGTTGAGGATGAGTGGTTTGAGAAGAGAGACGTGAAAGGCATTAGGGATACGAAGAGAAGGAGGAAGAAGAAGTTTATAAGAGACAGGATTAATTTGACACAAAATTTTGAAAGGACCAAGATAGCGTGGTCCCAACTTGTAGCTAGGGACACGGAAGCGGACATATTTAGCGGAGAGCCATACCTTGTCTCCAGGGGAAAAAACGGGGGGAGCTCTTCTTTTCTTATCCGCGAACCTCTTCATGCGTGAAGAAGCCTGTAAGAGAGAATTTTGGGTCTCTCTCCATATAATGGAAAGGTCACGAGAAATTTCATCCACAGCGGGCAGACCAGAGGGCAAGGGGGTAGGGAGGGGGGGAAGAGGGTGACGGCCGTACACCACGAAAAATGGGGATTTGGAGGAAGATTCAGAGACCCTGAAGTTATACGAGAATTCGGCCCATGGAAGGAGATCTGCCCAGTCATCCTGGCGGGAGGAAACAAAATGTCGCAAATAATCACCCAGGATCTGGTTAATTCTTTCTACTTGTCCATTGGACTGGGGATGATATGCAGAGGAAAAATTTAATTTAATCTTGAGTTGTTTACAGAGAGCCCTCCAGAATTTAGACACGAATTGGACCCCTCTATCCGAGACAATCTGCGTAGGCAACCCGTGAAGACGAAAAATGTGTACAAAAAATTGTTTAGCCAACTGAGGCGCAGAAGGAAGACCAGGAAGAGGGATGAAATGTGCCATTTTGGAGAATCGATCAACGACCACCCAAATAACGGTGTTGCCACGGGAAGGGGGTAAATCAGTAATAAAATCCATACCAATCAGAGACCAAGGCTGTTCGGGGACAGGCAGAGGATGAAGAAAACCAGCGGGCTTCTGGCGAGGAGTCTTATCCCGGGCACAGATAGTGCAGGCTCGCACAAAGTCCCCAACATCCGTCTCCAGAGTCGGCCACCAATAGAAGCGGGAGATGAGTTGCACAGATTTCTTGATGCCCGCATGACCTGCGAGATGGGAGGAGTGACCCCATTTGAGGATTCCGAGGCGTTGGCGTGGAGAAACAAAGGTCTTTCCTGGAGGAGTCTGCCTGATGGAGGCAGGAGAAGTGGAGATCAGGCAGTCAGGTGGAATGATGTGTTGCGGAGGGAGATCAACTTCTGAGGCATCCGAGGAACGAGAGAGAGCATCGGCCCTAATGTTCTTATCGGCAGGACGAAAGTGAATCTCAAAATTAAATCGGGCAAAGAACAGAGACCACCGGGCCTGGCGAGGATTCAGCCGTTGGGCAGACTGGAGGTAGGAGAGGTTCTTGTGGTCGGTGTAGATAATAACAGGAAATCTTGATCCCTCCAGCAGATGCCTCCATTCCTCAAGTGCTAATTTAATGGCTAGAAGCTCTCGATCCCCGATGGAGTAGTTCCTCTCCGCTGGAGAGAAGGTCCTAGAGAAAAAACCACAAGTGACAGCATGCCCGGAAGAATTTTTTTGTAGAAGAACAGCTCCAGCTCCCACTGAGGAGGCATCAACCTCCAATAGGAAGGGTTTGGAAGGGTCAGGTCTGGAGAGCACGGGAGCCGAAGAAAAGGCAGACTTGAGTCGTTTAAAGGAGTCTTCTGCTTGAGGAGGCCAGGACTTGGGATCAGCATTTTTTTTGGTTAAAGCCACGATAGGAGCCACAATGGTAGAAAAATGTGGAATAAATTGCCTGTAATAATTGGCGAACCCCAAAAAGCGTTGGATAGCACGGAGTCCGGAGGGGCGTGGCCAATCTAAGACGGCAGAGAGTTTGTCTGGATCCATCTGTAGTCCCTGGCCAGAGACCAAATATCCTAGAAAAGGAAGAGATTGGCATTCAAACAGACATTTCTCAATTTTGGCATAGAGTTGGTGTCACGATGCCGGCTGGCAGGTAGTGGACCCTCTGTGCCAGAGAGGGATTGGCGTGAACCGTGCTAGTGGACCGGTTCTAAGCCACTACTGGTTTTCACCAGAGCCCGCCGCAAAGCGGGATGGTCTTGCTGCGGCGGTAGTGACCAGGTCGTATCCACTAGCAACGGCTCACCTCTCTGGCTGCTGAAGATAGGCGCGGTACAAGGGAGTAGGCAGAAGCAAGGTCGGACGTAGCAGAAGGTCGGGGCGGGCAGCAAGGATCGTAGTCAGGGGCAACGGCAGAAGGTCTGGAAACACAGGCAAGGAACACACAAGGAACGCTTTCACTGGCACTAAGGCAACAAGATCCGGCAAGGGAGTGCAAGGGAAGTGAGGTAATATAGGGAAGTGCACAGGTGAAAACCCTAATTGGAACCACTGCGCCAATCAGCGGCGCAGTGGCCCTTTAAATCGCAGAGACCCGGCGCGCGCGCGCCCTAGGGAGCGGGGCCGCGCGCGCCGGGACAGAACAGACGGGGAGCGAGTCAGGTAGGGAAGCCGGGGTGCGCATCGCGAGCGGGCGCTACCCGCATCGCGAATCGCATCCCGGCTGGCAGCAGGATCGCAGCGCCCCGGGTCAGAGGACGTGACCGGAGCGCTGCAGCGGAGGGAGTGAAGCGAGCGCTCCGGGGAGGAGCGGGGACCCGGAGCGCTCGGCGTAACAGTACCCCCCCCCTTGGGTCTCCCCCTCTTCTTGGAGCCTGAGAACCTGAGGAGCAGACTTTTGTCAAGGATGTTGTCCTCAGGTTCCCAGGATCTCTCTTCAGGACCACAACCCTCCCAGTCAACTAAAAAAAAATTTTTCCCTCTGACCTTTTTGGCAGCCAAAATTTCCTTGACCGAGAAGACGTCCGAGGAGCCGGAAACAGGAGTGGGAGGAACAGATTTGGGAGAAAAACGGTTGAGGATGAGTGGTTTGAGAAGAGAGACGTGAAAGGCATTAGGGATACGAAGAGAAGGAGGAAGAAGAAGTTTATAAGAGACAGGATTAATTTGACACAAAATTTTGAAAGGACCAAGATAGCGTGGTCCCAACTTGTAGCTAGGGACACGGAAGCGGACATATTTAGCGGAGAGCCATACCTTGTCTCCAGGGGAAAAAACGGGGGGAGCTCTTCTCTTCTTATCTGCGAACCTCTTCATGCGTGAAGAAGCCTGTAAAAGAGAATTTTGGGTCTCTCTCCATATAATGGAAAGGTCACGAGAAATTTCATCCACAGCGGGCAGACCAGAGGGCAAGGGGGTAGGGAGGGGGGGAAGAGGGTGACGGCCGTACACCACGAAAAATGGGGATTTGGAGGAAGATTCAGAGACCCTGAAGTTATACGAAAATTCGGCCCATGGAAGGAGATCTGCCCAGTCATCCTGGCGGGAGGAAACAAAATGTCGCAAATAATCACCCAGGATCTGGTTAATTCTTTCTACTTGTCCATTGGACTGGGGATGATATGCAGAGGAAAAATTTAATTTAATCTTGAGTTGTTTACAGAGAGCCCTCCAGAATTTAGACACGAATTGGACCCCTCTATCCGAGACAATCTGCGTAGGCAACCCGTGAAGGCGAAAAATGTGTACTAAAAATTGTTTAGCCAACTGAGGCGCAGAAGGAAGACCAGGAAGAGGGATGAAATGTGCCATTTTGGAGAATCGATCAACGACCACCCAAATAACGGTGTTGCCACGGGAAGGGGGTAAATCAGTAATAAAATCCATACCAATCAGAGACCAAGGCTGTTCGGGGACAGGCAGAGGATGAAGAAAACCAGCGGCCTTCTGGCGAGGAGTCTTATCCCGGGCACAGATAGTGCAGGCTCGCACAAAGTCCCCAACATCCGTCTCCAGAGTCGGCCACCAATAGAAGCGGGAGATGAGTTGCACAGATTTCTTGATGCCCGCATGACCTGCGAGATGGGAGGAGTGACCCCATTTGAGGATTCCGAGGCGTTGGCGTGGAGAAACAAAGGTCTTTCCTGGAGGAGTCTGCCTGATGGAGGCAGGAGAAGTGGAGATCAGGCAGTCAGGTGGAATGATGTGTTGCGGAGGGAGATCAACTTCTGAGGCATCCGAGGAACGAGAGAGAGCATCGGCCCTAATGTTCTTATCGGCAGGACGAAAGTGAATCTCAAAATTAAATCGGGCAAAGAACAGAGACCACCGGGCCTGGCGAGGATTCAGCCGTTGGGCCGACTGGAGGTAGGAGAGGTTCTTGTGGTCGGTGTAGATAATAACAGGAAATCTTGATCCCTCCAGCAGATGCCTCCATTCCTCAAGTGCTAATTTAATGGCTAGAAGCTCTCGATCCCCGATGGAGTAGTTCCTCTCCGCTGGAGAGAAGGTCCTAGAGAAAAAACCACAAGTGACAGCATGCCCGGAAGGATTTTTTTGTAGAAGAACAGCTCCAGCTCCTACTGAGGAGGCATCAACCTCCAATAGGAAGGGTTTGGAAGGGTCAGGTCTGGAGAGCACGGGAGCCGAAGAAAAGGCAGACTTGAGTCGTTTAAAGGAGTCTTCTGCTTGAGGAGGCCAGGACTTGGGATCAGCATTTTTCTTGGTTAAAGCCACGATAGGAGCCACAATGGTAGAAAAATGTGGAATAAATTGCCTGTAATAATTGGCGAACCCCAAAAAGCGTTGGATAGCACGGAGTCCGGAGGGGCGTGGCCAATTTAAGACGGCAGAGAGTTTGTCTGGATCCATCTGTAGTCCCTGGCCAGAGACCAAATATCCTAGAAAAGGAAGAGATTGGCATTCAAACAGACATTTCTCAATTTTGGCATAGAGTTGGTTGTCACGAAGTCTCTGAAGAACCATACGGACATGCTGGCGGTGTTCTTCTAGATTGGCAGAAAAAATTAGGATATCGTCCAGATATACCACAACACAGGAGTATAATAGATCACGAAAAATTTCATTGACAAAGTCTTGGAAGACGGCAGGGGCATTACACAGTCCAAAGGGCATGACCAGATACTCAAAGTGTCCATCTCTGGTGTTAAATGCCGTTTTCCACTCGTCCCCCTCTCTGATGCGGATGAGGTTATAGGCGCCTCTTAAGTCCAATTTAGTGAAGATGTGAGCACCTTGGAGGCGATCAAAGAGTTCAGAGATGAGGGGTAAGGGGTAGCGGTTCTTAACCGTGATTTTATTAAGACCGCGGTAGTCAATGCAAGGACGTAGGGAGCCGTCTTTTTTGGACACAAAGAAAAATCCGGCTCCGGCAGGAGAGGAGGATTTACGGATAAAGCCCTTTTTTAGATTCTCCTGGACGTATTCGGACATGGCAAGAGTCTCTGGGGCAGAGAGAGGATAAATTCTGCCCCGGGGTGGAGTAGTACCCGGGAGGAGGTCGATAGGGCAATCATAAGGCCTGTGAGGAGGTAGAGTCTCAGCTTGTTTTTTGCAGAAAACATCCGCGAAGTCCATATAGGCCTTAGGGAGACCGGTTACTGGAGGAACCACAGAGTTACGGCAAGGGTTACTGGGAACCGGTTTTAGACAGTTCTTGGAACAAGAGGACCCCCAACTCTTGATCTCCCCAGTGGACCAATCCAGGGTTGGGGAATGAAGTTGAAGCCAGGGAAGTCCAAGGAGAATCTCCGAGGTGCAATTGGGGAGGACCAAAAGTTCAATCCTCTCATGATGAGATCCGATGCTCATAAGAAGGGGCTCCGTGCGGAAACGTATGGTACAGTCCAATCTTTCATTATTTACACAATTGATGTAGAGGGGTCTGGCGAGACCGGTCACTGGGATGTTGAACCTGTTGACGAGAGAGGCCAAAATAAAATTTCCTGCAGATCCAGAGTCCAAGAAAGCCACTGTAGAGAAGGAGAAGGCAGAGGCAGACAACCGCACAGGCACAGTAAGACGTGGAGAAGCAGAGTAGACATCAAGGACTGTCTCACCCTTGTGCGGAGTCAGCGTACGTCTTTCCAGGCGGGGAGGACGGATAGGACAATCCCTCAGGAAGTGTTCGGTACTAGCACAGTACAGGCAGAGGTTCTCCATACGGCGTCGTGTCCTCTCTTGGGGTGTCAGGCGAGACCGGTCGACCTGCATAGCCTCCACGGCGGGGGGCACAGGAACAGATTGCAGGGTACCAGAGGAGAGAGGAGCCGAGGAGACGAAACGCCTTGTGCGAACAGAGTCCATATCTTGGCGGAGTTCCTGACGCCTTTCAGAAAAACGCATGTCAATGCGAGTGGCTAGGTGAATAAGTTCATGTAGATTAGCAGGAATTTCTCGTGCGGCCAGAACATCTTTGATGTTGCTGGATAGGCCTTTTTTGAAGGTCGCGCAGAGGGCCTCATTATTCCAGGACAATTCTGAAGCAAGTGTACGGAATTGTACGGCGTACTCGCCAACGGAAGAATTACCCTGGACCAGGTTCAACAGGGCAGTCTCAGCAGAAGAGGCTCGGGCAGGTTCCTCAAAGACACTTCGGATTTCCGAGAAGAAGGAGTGTACTGAGGCAGTGACGGGGTCATTGCGGTCCCAGAGCGGTGTGGCCCATGACAGGGCTTTTCCGGACAGAAGACTGACTACGAAAGCCACCTTAGACCTTTCAGTGGGAAACAGGTCCGACATCATCTCCAGATGCAGGGAACATTGGGAGAGAAAGCCACGGCAAAACTTAGAGTCCCCATCAAATTTATCTGGCAAGGATAAGCGTATCCCAGGAGCGGCCACTCGCTGCGGAGGAGGTGCAGGAGCTGGCGGAGGAGATGACTGCTGCAGCTGTGGTAGCAACTGTTGTAGCATAACGGTCAGTTGAGACAGCTGTTGGCCTTGTTGCTCTATCTGTTGTGACTGCTGGGCGACCACCGTGGTGAGGTCAGCGACAACTGGCAGAGGAACTTCAGCGGGATCCATGGCCGGATCTACTGTCACGATGCCGGCTGGCAGGTAGTGGACCCTCTGTGCCAGAGAGGGATTGGCGTGAACCGTGCTAGTGGACCGGTTCTAAGCCACTACTGGTTTTCACCAGAGCCCGCCGCAAAGCGGGATGGTCTTGCTGCGGCGGTAGTGACCAGGTCGTATCCACTAGCAACGGCTCACCTCTCTGGCTGCTGAAGATAGGCGCGGTACAAGGGAGTAGGCAGAAGCAAGGTCGGACGTAGCAGAAGGTCGGGGCGGGCAGCAAGGATCGTAGTCAGGGGCAACGGCAGAAGGTCTGGAAACACAGGCAAGGAACACACAAGGAACGCTTTCACTGGCACTAAGGCAACAAGATCCGGCAAGGGAGTGCAAGGGAAGTGAGGTAATATAGGGAAGTGCACAGGTGAAAACCCTAATTGGAACCACTGCGCCAATCAGCGGCGCAGTGGCCCTTTAAATCGCAGAGACCCGGCGCGCGCGCGCCCTAGGGAGCGGGGCCGCGCGCGCCGGGACAGAACAGACGGGGAGCGAGTCAGGTAGGGAAGCCGGGGTGCGCATCGCGAGCGGGCGCTACCCGCATCGCGAATCGCATCCCGGCTGGCAGCAGGATCGCAGCGCCCCGGGTCAGAGGACGTGACCGGAGCGCTGCAGCGGAGGGAGTGAAGCGAGCGCTCCGGGGAGGAGCGGGGACCCGGAGCGCTCGGCGTAACAGTTGGTTGTCACGAAGTCTCTGAAGAACCATACGGACATGCTGGCGGTGTTCTTCTAGATTGGCAGAAAAAATTAGGATATCGTCCAGATATACAACAACACAGGAGTATAACAGATCACGAAAAATTTCATTGACAAAGTCTTGGAAGACGGCAGGGGCATTGCACAGTCCAAAGGGCATGACAGATACTCAAAGTGTCCATCTCTGGTGTTAAATGCCGTTTTCCACTCGTCCCCCTCTCTGATGCGGATGAGGTTATAGGCGCCTCTTAAGTCCAATTTAGTGAAGATGTGGGCACCTTGGAGGCGATCAAGAGTTCAGAGATGAGGGGTAAGGGGTAGCGGTTCTTAACCGTGATTTTATTAAGACCGCGGTAGTCAATGCAAGGACGTAGGGAGCCATCTTTTTTGGACACAAAGAAAAATCCGGCTCCGGCAGGAGAGGAGGATTTACGGATAAAGCCCTTTTTTAGATTCTCCTGGACGTATTCGGACATGGCAAGAGTCTCTGGGGCAGAGAGAGGATAAATTCTGCCCCGGGGTGGAGTAGTACCCGGGAGGAGGTCGATAGGGCAATCATAAGGCCTGTGAGGAGGTAGAGTCTCAGCTTGTTTTTTGCAGAAAACATCCGCGAAGTCCATATAGGCCTTAGGGAGACCGGTTACTGGAGGAACCACAGAGTTACGGCAAGGGTTACTGGGAACCGGTTTTAGACAGTTCTTGGAACAAGAGGACCCCCAACTCTTGATCTCCCCAGTGGACCAATCCAGGGTTGGGGAATGAAGTTGAAGCCAGGGAAGTCCAAGGAGAATCTCCGAGGTGCAATTGGGGAGGACCAAAAGTTCAATCCTCTCATGATGAGATCCGATGCTCATAAGAAGGGGCTCCGTGCGGAAACGTATGGTACAGTCCAATCTTTCATTATTTACACAATTGATGTAGAGGGGTCTGGCGAGACTGGTCACCGGGATGTTTAACCTGTTGACGAGAGAGGCCAAAATAAAATTTCCTGCAGATCCAGAGTCCAAGAAGGCCACTGTAGAGAAGGAGAAGGCAGAGGCAGACATCCGCACAGGCACAGTAAGACGTGGAGAAGCAGAGTAGACATCAAGGACTGTCTCACCTTTGTGCGGAGTCAGCGTACGTCTTTCCAGGCGGGGAGGACGGATAGGACAATCCCTCAGGAAGTGTTCGGTACTAGCACAGTACAGGCAGAGGTTCTCCATACGGCGTCGTGTCCTCTCTTGAGGTGTCAGGCGAGACCGGTCGACCTGCATAGCCTCCACGGCGGGAGGCACAGGAACAGATTGCAGGGGACCAGAGGAGAGAGGAGCCGAGGAGACGAAACGCCTCGTGCGAACAGAGTCCATATCTTGGCGGAGTTCCTGACGCCTTCAGAAAAACGCATGTCAATGCGAGTGGCTAGGTGAATAAGTTCATGTAGATTAGCAGGAATTTCTCGTGCGGCCAGAACATCTTTAATGTTGCTGGATAGGCCTTTTTGAAGGTCGCGCAGAGGGCCTCATTATTCCAGGACAATTCTGAAGCAAGTGTACGGAATTGTACGGCATACTCGCCAACGGAAGAATTACCCTGGACCAGGTTCAACAGGGCAGTCTCAGCAGAAGAGGCTCGGGCAGGTCCTCAAAGACACTTCGGATTTCCGAGAAGAAGGAGTGTACAGAGGCAGTGACGGGGTCATTGCGGTCCCAGAGCGGTGTGGCCCATGACAGGGCTTTTCCGGACAGAAGACTGACTATACGAAAGCCACCTTAGACCTTTCAGTGGGAAACAGGTCCGACATCATCTCCAGATGCAGGGAACATTGGGAAAGAAAGCCACGGCAAAACTTAGAGTCCCCATCAAATTTATCCGGCAAGGATAAGCGTATCCCAGGAGCGGCCACTCGCTGCGGAGGAGGTGCAGGAGCTGGCGGAGGAGATGACTGCTGAAGCTGTGGTAGCAACTGTTGTAGCATAACGGTCAGTTGAGACAGCTGTTGGCCTTGTTGCGCTATCTGTTGTGACTGCTGGGCGACCACCGTGGTGAGGTCAGCGACAACTGGCAGAGGAACTTCAGCGGGATCCATGGCCGGATCTACTGTCACGATGCCGGCTGGCAGGTAGTGGACCCTCTGTGCCAGAGAGGGATTGGCGTGGACCGTGCTAGTGGACCGGTTCTAAGCCACTACTGGTTTTCACCAGAGCCCGCCGCAAAGCGGGATGGTCTTGCTGCGGCGGTAGTGACCAGGTCGTATCCACTAGCAACGGCTCACCTCTCTGGCTGCTGAAGATAGGCGCGGTACAAGGGAGTAGGCAGAAGCAAGGTCGGACGTAGCAGAAGGTCGGGGCAGGCAGCAAGGATCGTAGTCAGGGGCAACGGCAGAAGGTCTGGAAACACAGGCAAGAAACACACAAGGAACGCTTTCACTGGCACTAAGGCAACAAGATCCGGCAAGGGAGTGCAAGGGAAGTGAGGTAATATAGGGAAGTGCACAGGTGAAAACCCTAATTGGAACCACTGCGCCAATCAGCGGCGCAGTGGCCCTTTAAATCGCAGAGACCCGGCGCGCGCGCGCCCTAGGGAGCGGGGCCGCGCGCGCCGGGACAGAACAGACGGGGAGCGAGTCAGGTAGGGGAGCCGGGGTGCGCATCGCGAGCGGGCGCTACCCGCATCGCGAATCGCATCCCGGCTGGCAGCGGGATCGCAGCGCCCCGGGTCAGAGGACGTGACCGGAGCGCTGCAGCGGAGGGAGTGAAGCGAGCGCTCCGGGGAGGAGCGGGGACCCGGAGCGCTCGGCGTAACACCAATAGCCTTATTGTTGACAAAAAGAATAAAATGTGTGAGATAATAAAAATGTCTAGTCAGCTTGACGCTAAAGGTATATAGAGCTGTACTAATGTCTATAAAAATATGCCTCATAAAAATGTGTAGAGAGCTAAGAAAATTTCTTAGGAGCTAGCCACTACATGTCAGATAGCTGCCTAATTGTCTAGTAAGTTTTAAAATGAAAAGTAAGTTTAACAAAAGGTTTAAGGAGCTAGAAACTAAAGGTTAGATAGCTTCATAAATGTCTAGATAGCATAAATGTCTAGATAGCATAAATGTCTAGTACCGATGTCTAGATAGATTTTTATTGTCTAGTTCAGATACTAGTGAGAGTATCAGGGAATGTAAATGTGTTCAGAGTTTACTTAGGATGTATAGCAAATTTATAGATCATCCTGTTCTAGTCCTAGTCCCTCTGTCTTAGGGGACAGGCGTCGAGGTCGACTTATCTTAAGTAAGGGGGTTTGTGGTGTCCCGGTACCGCATACTATACGGTACCTGTTTATAGGTCCCCATAGCCAGAGTCCCTAGGACGTCGGGGTCCTTTTGTATAGTCCACCCCTAGTCACCTCTCACCCCTATAGTCATTGCTCTAATCATATGCTCCTTATTTGTGGAAGTCTAACTGTATAAAATGTATATAAATAGTTAATTACCTGTGAGAAGCGTAGCAGGACCTGCTGGTCACGTGGTCAGGTAAACTCTATGGTATTTCTGCTTGAGGACCTTTGGAGGCCCTTGTGATGTAATGCACTCATTTCCTTTGTGACAGTGAGTGACAGATGGCTGGACCAATCAAAACGGCCCCGCCCCTGCCCATATAAGGGTGCAGCGGCCATTAACCTCTCTCTTGGTTCCTGGCTGTTGACGAGAAAGGATCTGCGCTGCTGTCATCAGTGGGTCTAGGCCTTAGCTTTGCGGCGACGGCTGTTCTATTCCAAATTGTGAGTGTATCAATCCCTAAACACTCTGCAAGACCATCGGACCTTATCTATCCCCTATATCTTCGCAATATACCCTGAATTCAGAGACTATTATCTAAAGTCAAGGTCCACCACATCTGTCAGTCATTGAAGTATATAGAGACTGTTTGATTGAGACTGTTACTACTCTGTGGATGTACTGCAAGCCGTTGAGTAAAGTTTATGCAAGTTCAAATTCAACTACCTTGTGGACCTTCAGTCTTTAATCTGATGCACCTATCGTTACTGGGAAGGGCAGCGATAGGCCGGAGAGTCATGTCAGCATACTAGCCCTCAGCCTGGCGTCACGAACCATAGGGTTAACATTAACCCCTGATATACCAAAGTAAATCTCTGACTGTACTACCCCTACCCCTGAGGCCTACCATAAAGCCTTTTTGGCGTTGCACGAACAGGATACGGGTGTGTGCCTACTACAGTCGCCACTAGTGAAAGTGTACTCCCTCCCAGAAAAGGAACTTTATTCATGTACTGTGATCTATACTCCGGAGTAAGGGGTTGCGCGCACGGTGCTGTGTGGAGGAAGTGCGCAGGTAAAGTAAGGGGGGGGGGGGGGGGGGCGAACAGCACAGCAGAGTTACAAGCTGTGAAAAGAAGAACTGAAGTTAGCACGGGGCCCTCCTGCGCACGTGAGCTAGAGACCCCGCCCAATGAAGCTCTCGGTGCCACGGCGGCCATTTTGTTGGAGTCTAGTGCCGAAAACCAACAAAGAGAGGCAGATCAGCAAGGAAAAAGGCGCAGAGTGCGACAGCAAGTTAGAAGCTGTAAAGAGCCGGAACAGGGCCGGACTCTGAGACACCAGATTGTTGAACTGAAATCTTATATAGAATCACTCCAGTTGCCGATCAACGCCCTCAAATTTCAATTAAAAGCTGTTGAGTTTCAAGTCACCGCTCTCAAATTTGAAATCTACAGTCTCAAGTTCCGGATTAAAGAACAGCTGCGTATCTCCTCGGGACTTAAAGGACAACTATAGTGGTCAAAAATCCCTGCCCAAATGTTCCCCAAACAAAAGTTATACAATTCAGTCAATTAGTTCTATTTACCTATATGCAGCCGTTTCTGAGATATTAGAGTTGCCAGCATAGCCCAGTAGTCCTGCGTCCGTCCCCTATTCATTACATTGCAGCCGCCATCTTGGGGACGGAGATCTCTTCCTCCCAGCAGTGTTTGTGCTCCCCCTAGCCTCTGTCAGCTCCTCCCTGCTTATGCATATGCATGAGCGGGTGCTTTCTGAGGCAGCCATAGGCTCATCCTCAGAAACGCCCCTATCTGTAAGATTCAAGCAGGGGGAGAATGAGGACGTCCACAGCTCCTCCCCCCTCCCCTGCTCTGTCTACATAGGACCTCACTTATCACCGGGAGGATTCAAGTTTTCATGGGGGAAAACACAGAGCAAACCACAGAGCAGGGAGGGGAGGACGTGTGTGTGAAGGAGACATATTACACTGCACGGGCTGGTGGTGTATACAGGGAATAAATATCATACTGGAGATGATTCTGTGTGTGAGAGGGGGACTACTGAATGACACATGCTGGGAGTTGTAGTCCCTGTTATGTGTATGTGTGTATGCCAGTGTTTCCCAACCAGGGAATGCTGGGAGTAGTAGTTTTGCAACATCTGGAGGCACCCTGGTTGGGAAACACTGGTGTATGAACTACAACTCCCAGGAGACTACAGAGATACAATAGAGGTGTTGGTGAACTACAACCCCCAGGAAACTACAGAGATAAAATAGAGGTGTTGGTGAACTACAATTCCCAGGAGACTACAGAGATACAATATAGGTGTTGATGAACTACAACTCCCAGGAGACTACAGAGATACAATATAGGTGTTGGTGAACTACAACTCCCAGGAGACTACTGAGATACAATAGAGGTGTTGGTGAACTACAACTCCCAGGAGACTACAGAGATACAATATAGGTGTTGATGAACTACAACTCCCAGGAGACTACTGAGATACAATAGAGGTGTTGGTGAACTACAACTCCCAGGAGACTACAGAGATACAATAGAGGTGTTGGTGAACTACAACTCCCAGGAGACTACAGAGATACAATAGAGGTGTTGGTGAACTACAACTCCCAGGAGACTACTGAGATACAATAGAGGTGTTGGTGAACTACAACTCCCAGGAGACTACTGAGATACAATAGAGGTGTTGGTGAACTACAACTCCCAGGAGACTACAGAGATACAATAGAGGTGTTGGTGAACTACAACTCCCAGGAGACTACAGAGATACAATAGAGGTGTTGATGAACTACAACTCGCAGGAGACTACAGAGATACAATAGAGGTGTTGGTGAACTACAACTCCCAGGAGACTACAGAGATACAATATAGGTGTTGATGAACTACAACTCCCAGGAGACTACTGAGATACAATAGAGGTGTTGGTGAACTACAACTCCCAGGAGACTACAGAGATACAATAGAGGTGTTGGTGAACTACAACTCCCAGGAGACTACAGAGATACAATAGAGGTGTTGGTGAACTACAACTCCCAGGAGACTACAGAGATACAATAGAGGTGTTGGTGAACTACAACCCCCCAGGAGACTACAGAGATAAAATAGAGGTGTTGGTGAACTACAACTCCCAGGAGACTACAGAGATACAATATAGGTGTTGGTGAACTACAACTCCCAGGAGACTACTGAGATACAATAGAGGTGTTGGTGAACTACAACTCCCAGGAGACTACAGAGATACAATAGAGGTGTTGGTGAACTACAACTCCCAGGAGACTATAGAGATACAATAGAGGTGTTGGTGAACTACAACCCCCCAGGAAACTACAGAGATACAATATAGGTGTTGGTGAACTACAACACCCAGGAGACTACAGAGATACAATATAGGTGTTGGTGAACTACAACTCCCAGGAGACTACAGAGATACAATATAGGTGTTGGTGAACTACAACCGCCCAGGAAACTACAGCGATACAGTAGAGGTGTTGGTGAACTACAACTCCCAGGAGACTACAGAGATGCAATAGAGGTGTTGGTGAACTACAACTCCCAGGAGACTACAGAGATACAATATAGGTGTTGATGAACTACAACTCCCAGGAGACTACTGAGATACAATAGAGGTGTTGGTGAACTACAACCCCCCAGGAAACTACAGCGAATACAGTAGAGGTGTTGGTGAACTACAAATCCCAGGAGACTACTGAGATACAATAGAGGTGTTGGTGAACTACAACTCCCAGGAGACTCCTGATACAATAGAGGTGTTGGTGAACTACAACACCCAGGAGACTACTGAGATACAATAGAGGTGTTGGTGAACTACAAATCCCAGGTGACTACTGAGATACAATAGAGGTGTTGGTGAACTACAACTCCCAGGAGACTACAGAGATACAATATAGGTGTTGGTGAACTACAACTCCCAGGAGACTCCTGATACAATAGAGGTGTTGGTGAACTACAACACCCAGGAGACTACAGAGATACAATAGAGGTGTTGGTGAACTACAACCCCCAGGAGACTACAGAGATACAATAGATGTGTTGGTGAACTACAAATCCCAGGAGACTTCTGAGATACAATATAGGTGTTGGTGAACTACAACCCCCAGGAGACTACTGAGATACAATAGAGGTGTTGGTGAACTACAACACCCAGGAGACTACTTGTGTGATTGAGTGTATACAGGAGAGCCGAGTGTGATTGTGTGTATACAGCAGAGCCGAGTGTGTGATTGTGTGTATACAGAAGAGCCTCTGCTCTGCTGTATACACTTGATTACACACTCAGCTCTGCTGTATACACACGAGCACACACTCGGCTCTGCTGTATACACACAATCACACTCGGCTCTCCTGTATACACTCGATCACACACTCAGCTCTGCTGTATACACACGATCACACTCTCGGCCCTGCTGTATGCACACAATCACACACTCGGCTCTGCTGTATACATATGATCACACACTCGGCTCTGCTTTATACACTCGATCACACACTGAGCTCTGCTGTATACATATGATCACACACTCGACTCTGCTGTAAACACTTGATCACACACCCAGCTCTGCTGTATACACTGGATCACACATGCTGAGATTTGTAGTCTTGCAACAGCTGGAGGCACCGCTGCAAATCCAAGCATGCATGAACAGCAGAAAGCTGACAGGGCTTGCTGGGATGTGTAGTCTTGCAACAGCTGGAGTCACCTCTGCAACTCCAAGCATGCGCATACAGCAGAAAGCTGTCAAGGCATGCTAGAATGTGTAGTCTTGCAACAGCTGGAGTCACCTCTGCAACTCCAAGCATGCAAATACAGCAGAAAGCTGTCAGGGCATGCTGTGATGTGTAGTCTTGCAACAGCTGGAGGCACCACTGCAACTCCAAGCATGCACGAACAGCAGAAAGCTGTCAGGGCATGCTGGGATGTGTAGTCTTGCAACAGCTGGAGGCACCACTGGAACTCCAAGCATGCAGACAGGGCATGCTGGAATTTGTAGTCTTGCAGCAGCTGGAGGCACCACTGGAATTCCCAACATGCCCGAACAGCATAAAAAATAACTGGGCATGCTTGGAGTTGTAGTTGTGAAAAAGATGGAGGGACCCCTATCAGGACAGTTTTATAGACAAACAATTATGTTGTTTTTTTACCATTTTTACTTTCACTATCCACTCTCCAGTGCTGACACTGCTGATTCTAGCTATGCAGACTGTCTGTCTACAGTGAGCATGGAGGCAGCCTGCTTCATCACTGGACAGGAGCCAGCATGGGGAGGGGGAGATGAGCAGAAAGGGAGGGTGTATGCATAGGGGAGGGAGATGTGGGCGTTACAATATAATAATTAGCTCGGGTAGATAGAACAGGGGGAGGGCAGCAGCTTACAGGAAGTAAGCACAAGGCATGATGGGAGATGTAGTTTTACTTTCACTTCTCCTCAGTAATTCGTGTGCTGATAACGGGAGAACGTCTGGGCCAATTTTGATAGGGGAGACATCGTTGGAAAGGTCTTTCAAAGACCTATTAACCCCTTAAGGACCCAGCCCAAATATACCTTAAGGACCCGGCCATTTTTTGAACATCTGACCACTGTCACTTTAAGCATTAATAACTCTGGGATGCTTTTACCTTTCATTCTGATTCCGAGATTGTTTTTTCATGACATATTCTACTTTATGTTAGTGGTAAAATTTTGTCGATACTTGCATCATTTCTTGGTGAAAAATTCCAAAATTTGATGAAAAAATTGAAAATTTTGCATTTTTTTTACTTTGAAGCTCACTGCTTGTAAGGAAAATGGATATTCCAAATAAATTATACATTGGTTCACATATACAATATGTCTACTTTATGTTTGCATCATAAAATTGACGTGTTTTTACTTTTGGAAGACATCAGAGGGCTTCAAAGTTCAGCAGCAATTTTCCAATTTTTCACAAAATTTTCAAAATCAGAATTTTTCAGGGACCAGTTCAGTTTTGAAGTGGATTTGAAGGGCCTTCATATTAGAAATACCCCACAAATGACCCCATTATAAAAACTGCACCCCTCAAAGTATTCAAAATGACATTCAGCAAGTGTGTTAACCCTTTAGGTGTTTCACAGGAATAGCAGCAAAGTGAAGGAGAAAATTCAAAATCTTCATTTTTTACACTCGCATGTTCTTGTAGACCCAGTTTTTGAATTTTTACAAGGGGTAATAGATGAAAAATCCCCCCAATATTTGTAACCCAATTTCTCTCGAGTAAGGAAATACCTCATATGTGTATGTCAAGTGTTCGGCGGGTGCACTAGAGGGCTCAGAAGGGAAGGAGCGACAATAGGATTTTGGAGAGGGAATTTTGCTGAAATGGTTTTTGGGGGGCATGTCACATTTAGGAAGCCCCTATGGTGCCAGAACAGCAGAAAACCCCAACATGGCATACCATTTTGGAAACTAGACCCCTCAAGGCACGTAACAAGGGGTCCAGTGAGCCTTAACATCCCACAGGTGTTTGACGACTTTTCGTTAAAGTCGGATGTGTAAATGAAAAAAAAAAAATTTTCACTAAAGTGCAGTTTTTCCCCCAAATTTACCATTTTTACAAAGGGTAATGGGAGAAAATGCCCCCCCAAATTTGCAACCCCATCTCTTCTGAGTATGGAAATACCCCATGTTAGGATGTAAAATGCTTTGCGGGCAAACTACAATGCTCAGAAGAGAAGGAGTCACATTTGGCTTTTTGAAAGCAACTTTTGCTGAAATGTTTTTTTGGGGGCATGTCGCATTTAGGAAGCCCCTGTGGTGCCAGAACAGCAAAAAATACCCACATGGCATACTATTTTGGAAACTACACCCCTCAAGGAACGTAACAAGGGGTCCGGTGAGCCTTAACACTCCACAGGTGTTTGACGACTTTTCGTTAAATTTGGATGTGTAAATGAAAAAAATTTTTTTTTTACTAAAATGCATAAAGGGGTAATAGGAGAAAATGACCCCCAAAATGTGTAACCCCATTTCTTCTGAGTATGGAAATACCCCATGTTAGGACGTAAAATGCTCTGCTGGCGAACTACAATGCTCAGAAGAGGAGGAGCGCCATTGAGCTTTTGGAAAGAGAATTAGTTTGGAATGGTAGTCAGGGGCCATATGTGTTTACAAAGCCCCCCGTGGTGCCAGAACAGTGGAACCCCCCACATGTGACCCCATTTTGCAAACTACACCCCTCACAGAATTTAATAAGGGGTGCAGTGAGTATTTACACCCCACAGAACTTTGGAACAGTGGGCTGTGCAAATGAAAAAGTTTATTTTTCATTTTTACGGACCACTGTTCCAAAAATCTGTCAGACATCTGTGGGGCGTAAATTCTCAATGTACCCCTTATTACATTACGTGAGGGGTGTAGTTTCCAAAATGGGGTCACATGTGTCGGGGGTCCATTGTTCTGGCACTATGGGGGCTTTGTAAACACATGTGGCCTTCAATGCCGGACAAATTTTCTCTACAAAATCCCAATGGCGCTCCTTCTCTTCTGAGCATTGTAGTTTGCCCGCAGAGCACTTTAAATTCACATATGGGGTATGTTCTTACTCAGAAGAGATGGGTTTACAAATTTGGGGGGCTTTTTTCCTATTTCCCGATGTGAAAATGAAAAATTTAGGGTAACACCAGCATTTTAATGAAAAAATATAATTTTTTTCATTTTCCCATTCAACTTTAATGGAAATTCGTCAAACACCTGTGGGGTGTTCAGGCTCACTATACCCCTTGTCACGTTCGGTGAGGGGTGTAGTTTCCAAAATGGGGTCACATGTGGGTATTATTTTTTTTTGCGTTTGTCAGAACCGCTGTAAAATCAGCCACCCCTGTGCAAATCACCAATTTAGGCCTCAAATGTACATGGTGCACTCTCACTCCTGAGCCTTGTTGTGTGCCCGCAGAGCATTTTACGCCCACATCTGGGGTATTTCTGTACTCAGGAGAAATTGCTTTACAAATTTTGGGGGTCTTTTTTTCCTTTTACCGCTTGTGGAAATAAAAAGTATGGGGCAACACCAGCCTGTTAGTGTAAAAAAATAAAAAAAAATTACACTAACAGGCTGGTGTAGCCCCCAACTTTTCCTTTTCACAAGCGGTAAAAGGAAAAAAAGCCCCCCAAAATTTGTAGTGTAATTTCTCCCGAGTACGGAGATACCCCATATGTGGCCCTAAACTGTTTCCTTGAAATACGACAGGGCTCCGAAGTAAGAGAGCACCATGCGCATTTGAGGACTAAATTAGGGATTGCATAGGGGTGGACATAGGGGTATTCTACGCCAGTGATTCCCAAACAGGGTGCCTCCAGCTGTTGCTAAACTCCCAGCATGCCTGGACAGTCAGTGGCTGTCCAGAAATGCTGGGAGTTGTTGTTTTGCAACAGCTGGAGGCTCCATTTTGGAAACCCTGCCGTACAAGACGTTTTAAATTGTTTATTGGAGGGGGGACAGTGTAAGGGGTGTATATGTAGTTTTTACCCTTTATTAGGTGTTAGTGTAGTGTAGTGTTTTTAGGGTACATTCA